>NW_015113374.1:141882-238801 GCF_001443285.1 Poecilia latipinna
TATATATATAAAGCCAGACATCTAGGACACCACATAAAAGCTTGTGTGTTTTCCAGCATAGCTGAACATAAGGATATTTAACATGAATTTTAAAAGTACTGGAACATCCAAGAGAAAAACATCAAACAACTAAAACCAAAGAAAAGGCTGAAGAAAACCCAACTGAAACTTCAGTAAAATATGCTTCAAAACATTGATGAATACATGAGAAGGCCAAAGTTTTCTTTCTTTACTTCTGCATCACAATCACTCTTGGCTTTGTGTTGGTGTCATATACAATTCTAATAACATATGTGACATTTATAAGTATAATCCAGTCAAGTATGACTATTTTTCAAGGGGTATTTAACCATTTTAAGATGCTGTATATTAGACACGCAATGTAGTTCTCCTGTCATTGATGTTTAAACGTTGTTCACAGATGCCAGACACGAATTTGGTCAAATGTAAGATTTATCAAATTAAGTTTCTCTTTGGATTAAAAATGACTTTTTTGCCTGATTGTAGTTTTTATTTAATTGCTTGCACATGTCCATTGGGAGTTTTTACTTAAACTCCTTTTGCTAAATGCTGTGCATCTGAAATGTCATTTTTTTCTAGATATTTGAAAGGCAACCAAAAGCCTCTACAGTCTAGGCCGTTAGAGGTGTAAAAATAAAACATTTTTGCTTCACTTATTTTCTACAAACCAATTTGTATTAGTATGAGTCATTTCTGAGAGGAAGGGGAATTAATCAGATAGTAAGTGAATCAGGCTCATTGCCAGTATGTTATTTTAAGGTTTAAGACATCAGTGGCTGTTATTTCCCAGCAGGTGGGCTTGCTTTTCGCCTGCTTAACTTATGTGGGGCAACTTTTTTGATTACCTAAAAACATCTTTTATCTAAAGCATGAGAAAAATCATAAAGAGATCAGAACAGATTTTGTGACAAAATCCATGAAATAGGTCAAATGTATTTAGGTAAGCAGTAAATATTTATTGTTGAATCTTAGTAAATGCTAAAGGCAAAAAAAATAAATAAAAAAAAAAAAAAAAATCACAGGCTTTATTTAAGCCAGCTGTCATACTGCTGTTAATGATGTGCACCCACCACAGAAAAACAAGCACAAACCAATTTAGTCCTGTGGGTTAATACTCTGCTTGCAGTTCCGTAAATACAATACAGAACATATGAATTCTTGAAGATGTAAAAATATTGTTTTTATTGTGGTGTATTTGTTTGTATTAGTTTGTTTTTTTCTAACTTGAACACACAAGTGTTTCCCCATCGTGGTCTTTCTGGGTTATTTTTTGCTACAGCCAAATGTATTTCAATTACCTAGTTCTAGTTAATTACATGGTTGTCAAAGGGCTTTTACAGAACTCGTGTATAAGCAAATTAGTGAAATGCTTATCTTTTACATGTGGTTTGTTGATTTTGGCACATATTTGCCGAGGCGTTGTCTTAATCACACTTTGCAAAGTCACAAGATTTATTTTTATGCAGTGTTGTGTTCACTTTTCATATAGATCTTGAAAAACGATCTGTGCAAAAGTGCAAAGCCTTCTCCAGCACATCCACAAGATTCTTAATGGGGTTAAAGTCTGGAAGAAATCCATGTGGCTCCCAATGCATGTGTGAAAATGACGTCTAATGCTCCCGAACCACTCATTCTTGACCCTGATGAATCCTAGCACCGGCATCTTGGATTACTGCTGCGACAGCAGAGACGAAAACATCCATTAATGGAATAACCTGGTCATTCTGTCACGTTTGGTAAGTGGTGGTTGGTGGCAGGCCCAAATGCAGAACAGCAGAGGTGTGGAGTGAGTGGAGATGTTTAATGAAAAATAAAGAACAAGACTTACATAAACCACGTGGAGCCAGAGCAGAGCACAACTCATAAATCCAAAGGGGAAAAAAAAAACAGCCAGGAGAAAACAGGATGGAGTGGAGAAGTAAAGGAAGGAACCAGTGAGGAATGACTGAGAAACAGGTGCTTCAGTACTGGAAGGTTGAATGCTGAAAACAATGGACCAGGGCTGAATAGCTAACTGACTGCAGGTGTGAAGGGAGTGAGCAGAAGGCAGGATTTCATTTCAAAACATTTAAGTGATCGCTGATCACGCCTATCATTTGGGGGAAGTGGAGGTTTCTGATCACATTTCTTCCACAAAGTCGAAGATTCCCCACTTTCTACTTCCATTTTTTCATTTTTTAAATAATGTGTTGAGCAGTTCTCAACCACATTTTAGTGGTCTCTGATTTTTCTTTATCTCCTTGGTGCATGTCAATGATTTAACCCTTCTGAAACAGACTGACATCCTTGCCAGAACCATGGGATGTGTCTGTTGACACTGTCATTCATTGTTGTGCAACTTTTGGGGTTTAGTGATTTGTTACAAGCTGAAAGACAATCATCCAGTCATTAATTATACTGTAGGAGGCTCATACTTATTAGACTCATACCTGTTAATTCATACTTGAGTTGTGAATTTCTGCACTACTTGAGTGGAAGTGCATGAATGAAAAAGGTTCATAAAGTAGTTTCTACATTGACCACACCCAAAACATTAAGTAAAAGTAAGTAATATGTAAGCATCAATTAATAAGGGGACATTAGCATTAAAACTACGTGGTTAGGACACCATAAACATTTGATATTTTTATTCCTAAAAGGATTTCAGCAAACAATGTCACTGTCTCCATTGTTTTAAAGCGTCTATAGCTGACTGTTGTAAATAACAATGCAGAATTTGCCAGCAGGATCAAAACATGCAATCCCTCGAGCTGTGCTTTTATGTTGGCTAAAGGCGACAAATGAAGCAAAAGTCCAGAAGATCACCATGATAGAATGATAATAATTGATCATTTGATAGAGGTGAAAAAAAAGAACTTGAAAAGTACAACAAGGAGTTGGGGTTTGTGGAAATGCTTCTACTGAGGGTGAACGGGATGGTATAAGACTGAGGATTAATGTTCTTTTAAGAAATGCAAATCTCAGGAATCAGGGTTTTTTTCCCTGTTCCTTGTAGTTTTTCCAAGTGGAGCTTTATTTTCTCCTTGCATCAAGGAAAGCATCTGCTTTTCGTTACAGAAAATTGTTCCCTGGTGTTGTGTTTTCCCCTAATCCTTCATAAATGCTGAATAATCACACATTTATATTTGACACACAACTTCACACTTTCACAAGACCAACGGGGAAAGTTGTTGGTTAAAGATCATATATATCGTGTAATGCATTAATTAGAAACTTTAGTGTCTTTCCCCTTGATTGTTGAACTGGAGTTTCAGTAGAAAATCCAGAGATTGGCAAAAACGTAAAGGAAATTGCTGGTACCTTTACTTGTAATTACACTGATCTTCTCAGCATGTCATTTATTCTTGATTAACTTTTTCCATAATTATGGACAAACATTTGCACCCTGGTGTGCATCTGGTCAGCCAAAATGAGCCCATATTTCCTGGTTGCTATGCAATCATGCAGAACAAACACTGGACTTGATGACTTTCACCAGATGGTTGCCTAAACCATTACAGATTGACCAGCATGTTTAATAATGAGAAACAGACATTGAGAATCAAATATGTTCTTTGGCTTCAAACTCATCACAGCCTGGGAAAAATTATTGGGTGTAAACTTCCATTTGCAGTCAATAGAGTAGATTTTTCTGCAGTTTATTTTTGCTACACACATCTTTGGATGGGTCACGGATATCTTGCAAGAATATGTGGGTTACACTGATGCTTCACAAACGATAAATTGTGAACTTTCATTTTATCTTTACTTGCAGAGATCCCTATAACCTCAGATTGTGAAATGGCCGCCAAATGATTGAAAGAAAAATACAGGCTGAAGAAGAGGGACATATGGTCTCTGCCTTATGGGAATTATGTCTCAAATGAAAGGCGTTACCCAATCCTTTTATAAAAATGCTTTAAAGAAGAAAAGTAAAGAAAAGTTTTGAGCCCAGTTTGAAAAGACCAAACAATACTTGTGTCCTGTGGGAGTTGATTCCACAGGAGTGGATCCTGACAACTAAAGGTCCAGTCTGCTCAGACTCAAAAGGCAGTCTGAGAATAAAGCACTCTATTGGGTAAAATGTGCCGCTAAATCTTTAGCGTGCCTTGTACCGTACTGTGAAAAAATATTTGCTCTCTTAGCACAACCCTTCTCTTATCCAATTTAACAAAAAAAAAATCTTTACACTTAAATGTTTCAGATCATTAGATTACTTTCAGTATGAGACCAAAAAAATAAGCCTGAGTGGATGGCTAAAGTTGTTTTCGAATGATGACTTAATTTATTTAAGGAAAAACGACATTCAAATTACATTAACTACGGTAAGCCACATTTTGTGGAAAGCTTGGTTCAATTTCATTAACCACACACTATTAGCCTGATTACGGTCAGACCGGTAGAAGAAATCACTGAGCTGGAATCTGTTTGACACAAAGGAAGCAGTTTTACACACAAAATAATGTTTTCAAGCCTTTTTTTTCTGTGAAATACGGTGATTTTCCACATACAACCTGAGTTAAGGACAAGTTGTTGTTTACTAAATTAAATAATTCCAACAATTTGTGATATAAAATAAGTTTGGTGATTCTGTCTGGAGAAAGGTGCTCTTAAACTCTGTTTCTCATATAAAGTAATTAATTTGTTTAATTATTCACTCTTTTATATCTACCGACATTTCTACTCGCTTTGTTTTCCCTTCTCTGTTGTAACTACATACCTATAAATTACCTATAAATTACTCAGGCCAATCAGACACATCCACAAAAAGATGAACTGAATGATGTTTGATGATTCTCATGTTCTCGTTCAGGTTCTGTTTTGTTGGGTTTTTCTCCTGTTTTCTGGATTTTTAAGCTCAACTCCTGTTTGGTTCTTCACTTTCTGCTCTACTCATAATTAAAGCAAACACTGTCCAATTTGCTGTGAGAGTTTAAGTACAAAACAATCATTTTACTGCATTTTATGAATGAAAAAAGATGGGTCCAGTCAAGAGGCAGAAATATGGTACTAGGACTGGACAGAAAATGATTGTAGAAGAAGCTAAATACAAATAAAATAGTTTTTAACAAACAAATTAAAAGCCTAAAATGTTTGGAGGTGAAAATTGAATTTAAGATGCTTTAAATTTGTGCACATTTTCTCTTGAATTTCTATATCTTGATTTATTTTCCCTTGATCTTTTGTTGCTCATATGCTCTAATAAGAGAAATTACTGTAAATATTCCCTGACTGTACAGTCTCTTTTTCTTATTTTTATATTTTTTACCTTTGGTTGAATCTGCATGCTTAGACAAGCCTGTCACTTTGCTCCTGGCACAGCTACATTTTCCCACTGAGAGAAAATAAAGATTATTCCTATTTCTGCACTACTGTGTTCATAAAGAATGACAGAAACGTTTGAGACCACCTTTAATAAGTCAAGGTGAATAAAATCTATTCAATCTTATTCCGTGGAGGAAGCAGTTCAGTTCTGCTGTTACTGAACAGGAGAAGCCTTTTCCTCCACCACCAGTTTCAGCCACACTCTAACTGAGTGAAGAAAAAAAAAAAGTCTAATAAAAGCTCGGCTACAGATCTGCAACACTTTGAGAACAATCGCCTGCCATGTAGTCACCCTGCTGCGATGTCGCACGTGCATTGCTTGTTTTTTGTAAGCCCATAGTGGCAGGTTTTGTGCAGTAGATCAATCATATCAAACACAAAGCAAATAAAAAAAAAATGCTTGTTTGGAAGCAGAGTCATAGTTTACGAACTTCTCTGCAGCTTCTGTATTATTAGCCACCCATTACTCTATTGAGACTATGTCTTCCTCAAGGCCAAAGTCAAATCGATTAAACATCCCAATACTGGTCTGGCTGAACAGAAAATTGAAACAATTAAACATGGTTTATTGAATATAAGATCTTCCTCTTCAAATAAATGATTAGTTAATGACTTAAGGATAATCATATTGGTGTATTTAGTCTCAAAGACACCTGGCTGCACCAAGAGGAGTATGTTCATCTAAATTAGTCAACTTCTTCTAATTAATTTAAATGTTCACATTCCTGGGAGAGGAGGAGTAGCAACCATCTTTCAGTCAGATTTATTGATTAGTCCCAGGCCAATTAATAGCTACAAATCTTTTGAATTGTTTCTCTCATTCAGATTGCAAGGCCCTCAAACCACTTCCGCTTATTGTTTTGTGTCATTCACCAGGCACTCACTCTCAATTTTTAGATCAGTTTTCTGATTTCTTATTTAAATTAGTGTTAAAGAGTGAAAAAGTATATACAGTGGGGATTTTAACATTCATGCTGACGCTGGAAGTGATAGCCTAAATGTAGACTCAGTTGGTTTTATTCAAAACATCCACAAACTTTAGAAAACTTTTGGACTAATTTAAACTAAATTACTTTGTATGAATTAATTGAACAGACTTTTTTTTCTGTAAAGTGACTTAAAATGACATGTTATGAATTTATGCTATATAAATAAACTAAATTGAATTGAATTCTTGTTTTATTAACATAGAATCTGAATACTTTTCTTAAGGGCTGTTGTCTCAAACTCTTTGCCGAGAGACAACCTTTACAGTACATGTCTCTCAGCTTCAGCACACAAAATGTGAAATCTGCTTTTCTCCAAAACCGTATGAGAAAGTGAGAGTGCTTTTCCAAAGCAATGGTTATACAGATTTTTGTAACAATAGACAGTCCCACAATGCAGTTCCAAATAATATGGTATCATCCATGTACACATATTAGTGTTGCTGGCCTAAAGAGTGACTTTCCTTCAAATACTCAAATTATATGTAGTCAATATATATATATATTTGTTTCATCCTTTAAATTAGTTTTCTGGCTCTATTATTTCTTTGTCTTCTGGTTTTGCCCAGGAATTTAATCCATGTAGATTAAGCATACTACTTTTGGAGCATTATTCCTGCAATAATAAAAAATCAGATGAACATGTGGAGGAAGCCAGTATGTAAAACACCATGAAACAAGTCAAGTATTATTATATACTTGTATTTTGACCCCATGTATTGTATCATGTATACTCTGAAGCCCATTCGTTCAAACTCAAATCAGTAGAAAATATTGAAACGTAAACTGTCCAGCTGAAAACGCTCTCGTGGTGTCAGGCTGTTTTTGAGGAATATTGTATGTTTGAGAAGAACCCATGAATACAAACAAGGTGTTTGCTTGGATTTTATGTGATATTTAACTACATAAATATCCCCTGTTTGAAATTTTAAAATGTGAAACCTTGTCATCTGGGTCTGATTTGTCTCATTAGGCACAGCAACAAGCCTTTTATTTGTGCCAAGGGGTGCGCTCTCCATTTGAGATATTGAGTTTTGTATTACAGGAATTCCCATTACTTTGCTTTTTATGGACATCACTGAGAAATAAAAATATATAAAAAGTATTCATATTTATATTTTGATCAGATTGAGAGATCTGAATTTATTTTTTGGATTTTCCATTGTCTCCTTTGTTATTAACATAATCATTTCAGAGATACATCTTCAATTATTTGCTTGCATTGAAAAGAAATAGCAAAGAGGGCTAATTTGCATTTCTTTTTGATGAACATATGAAAGCAAAATTGTGTGGGATGCTACTTGTGGTTAATATGTAATCCTCTGTAAATTAAAATACTACAAATGATATCAAGGTATGATTCATCAAAATTTTATGAAAGGCATAAGGCTTTTAGCATTGCTCATATGGCCTCTTTCTTATTAAAGGCTAAAGCCATACACTGCTTACAGATTTGTCAAGGGGAGAAAATATCTGCAGATAGAGGAAAACAGTAAATATAAGGACTTTGTTTGGCCTCGTGTGACCTGATTCTGTCATGTTTTCAAAGCTGAATAGGCAAACACAGGGCAAAAATCTGGTGTAATTAGCTGCAGTGGTGGTGGAGTAATCCTGCATCTTATTCCGGGAAGAACTTCTTTGCTTACAAAAGCAAAAAGAAAAAGGATGCTATTTATTCTGGCTGATTAGTATGCATGTGTGTGACTTATTCATAGCTTTGGATTTAAATACTTGCTAAATTATTTTAAAAAAAAGAACCCTAACATTGATTTTTTTTTCGTTTTACAATTTTTATTATTCTAATAGGAATAGACTGACATTTTTGGCAAATGCACTCATCTACTTTATTGCAGAGGGAAATCGATACCGCTCCAGCATTTGCTTGTTTGTTAAATTTGAAACTATGGCAACCATACCTCTAAAGATTTTTATTTGTTCTGTCTAACCAGCTCAAACCGAGCTGAGCCGTTTCCCCTCGTTTCCAACCTTTTGTTCTCGGCTAAAAGATTTTTTTTTTTTTTTAAAGCTGTAGCTGTTAACATTGTGAGAGCAACGGCAGTCCCTCTATAACATGAAAGAGGGTGAGTACGATTTCCCAAATGTCAAACTATACCTTCAACAGCAATCGTTTCCTCCATGTGTGACATCAAGTCCAGGTACAGTCACCGCTTACCTTGTGCATTGCTAAAATAATAAATCCTTTCAGCCTTCCTGAAACACTCTCGTAACTATCTGGTGCGCACAGGGAAATGATGGATCACACCGAGGGGGAACATAGCAGAGACTCATAAAAGTCTCACAACTCTGCTTTTTCTTCCAAAAGGAAGGAAAAAAAAGCCACATATCGACAGCATTCTCTGGAACTGCCTTGAATCTGTTGCTTGTATAGAAGAATTATTTATCTCCACTCCTGCTCTATTCCTGAGAGGATGCCGTTGACAGCATTTCATCCCACTGTCTGAGAACCACTGGCTTCCATTAGGGCCAAGAATGGCAACGTGATGTCTTAGTGAGAGATTTCACCAGTTGTGCAGTGTTTAAAAGCTTTGAGAGCAGCAAAGTGATACCGAGGCAAAGAAAGAAAACATTTATTGTTCATGAATGTGGTGTCACAGAGGTCCTGTCAGAAAAAGAGTGGCGAGGAAAGGTCTTCGTCTGAGGTCTCTTAAAAGAATAGTCTGTTGTTTTTGAAGCATTGCTTTGAGGAGTAGGTAAGAGTAGTCATCATCTTAAGTGGTCAAAACACAAATCATTATCAGTTTGGAGAATCAACTTAAAATTCTCACGAGGGAGCCGAGCTGAAAGATTTCCAGAGAATATTTCCACTATGCATACAAATGCAAATCCCTACATTTTTAAAATAGTTTCTTGAAAATGTTTGCATGTTTAACCCCTGTGTGTTAAGTGTTTGTGGCATGATGTTTTGCAAAGAAACAGCAGCGTCTGCAAAGGATTGTTCACAATGTATGATAGGATGATAAGAAAAAAAAATGCTGGATAAACTGATTAGAATTATATTTGGAGTATACCAAGGGATATTTTCTCTGCTTGACTGTATAAAAAAGCAATGCAAATTTTAAGAAATTCAATTTTAACAAATTTCCAGAAAAGTAGTATTTTGACTTGAATATTTGGACATTTTCTTTTTGAGAACATTTTCGTAATCCAGTATTTTATTTGTTTTTTATTGTAATATGCCTTTTATACTGCTAATGCATGTCTGAACTCCTTGGAAAACAAAAACTTACTAATTTGTGATACAACTATCTCATGAATTTTCTAAACAACTTCAAAACTATTTATCAAACATTAAATTGTGATCAGAATTTTACAAGTCACTGATTACATGGATTATTGTTGATTACAAAACAAAACTGTTGTAAAAGTTAATTATTCTCCAATAATGTGCTAATTAGAGTTCTGGAAACATGAAAGAGCAGTAACAAAATGTTTGACTGCTTTAGCATTTTTATGTGGTGCCAGATATTCCCTCTGGAAACCTTCATGGCCAAAAGTCCCCCATGAGACTCCAATGGACTCACATATTTAATTTCCCTGCCTTTACAGAAAAAAAATAACAATTGTTTTCTGTATTGTTAACATTTCATTTGAAAGAAAAGTAGCTATATTCTCCTATTCTACTGGATTCCATCATATTCAGGTGAGTGGCCACATGAGTCTCAACGGGATAATAAGTTAGAGGAGGGCATGTAGGTTGTTGTGCTTCATTTTGAAATGAAACAAATTTTTATCTGGATTGAAACGTGAAATAATAAAATGCATTCTGTGAAATGTAAAGTCTGGTGTAGGCATGCATCACTTGTGTAATGGCCCATTACAAATATTCCATGTGTACTGATGAAATGTGCCAAATCAGTTGCGGAGTTAGAGTAGAGCAAGTTATATTGTTTTATAGGATGTTTTCTCCATACTTAATGCCATGACTATCTTGGTGAAAATGTAATGCTTTACTGTAGATCAAAGGTTTAATGAATTGATTAGAACATTGGTCCAAGTTCCCTGCTGTGTCAGTAACCGCAGGTATTCAACATGACAAAGTTAAACCATCAGTGCAGACAGTTTCTGCATCATGTAACATTTAGTAATGTTATCTCGCCATTGCTGTATCACTGGTGTAGAATATATATATCAATTAATTTGCAGTGGTGAAAATATGCTGTATACACTGGAGGTCAGAGTTGTGACATGTCCAAACAATAACTATGGCATTATGACTACACATGCTGCAGTTTCACATAATTACAAATCTGAATCCAAGGTAAATATGTGTGACAGTGTGAAAAACATATTTTTCACTATTTGCCAGAATCGGAACTGATGGGAAATTGACCATAACGGCTCTTCCTCCTATAAGAAAATTTTTCAGTAATTCTCCAACTGAGGTCCCTCAGAATGCATTTAGCTGTTGGTAAGATGTTGACGAGTACACCTTACAACCTCATTAACAAAAAAATAAATAAATAAAAAATCTATCCTTTTAAGTATTCCTGCCTTTTTCTTCTCCTTAAGGAGGTTTGGTATTTTTTTTTTCCTCTAACAACACTCAGCACATTTGTGTAAAAGTGATACATTGCATTTGCAAAAGACAGTCTAACATTCCACATGACAGCTAGGTTTTACATTTGTGATGCCCATTGTTGTTATAAAAATTTACAGACTAACATTTTTGTGTCTCAGTGCAAAAGATATATCTTAAAAGAATTTCAGAAAAGCCGTGCCCTTGGTAAACGTCCATCTATGTCCACCGTTTACCAGCAACCCGTACCTTCCTTCCCACACTACAGCTCTCGGCCTGCTTACAAGACCAGCAATAAATAACCAACAGAAGCAGATTTACAGTCACCGTCAGATAGCAGCAGTGTTTCAGCTTTGACTTTAAATACATATTCACAAGCAACACTGTGTCACTATACACCCACAATTCATCAGAACTTCAACTATAGATAATAATTACATACTGATCATAATTACCATGACCATTACAACAGAAAAAAAAGAAATTTCAGTGTCACATTAGGATTTAAGTATTTACATTTTTTTTTTCTTCTTCCTCTTTTTAAAGTTCTGTGGCTTAATTTCCATGTGTGAATTTCTGCAGTAAAAGAAGGCAATGAAGTGTCTCTAAGGTAAAAAGTAGTGAACGTGGAGTTTATCAGCTGGTACAGATGCTGTTGATGGTTATGATGCCTGGGTCCACCAGGCCCAGTTCCTCGTGTTCGTTCACGCACAGCTGATAGCCGCAGCCCCGCTTGCGCTTCAGCGGGGTCACCTTGGCGTCTGGCTTGGCGCGAGGCGGCAAAAGGAAGCCCACGCTCCCTGCGATCAGCATGTGCCATATGCTGTGGATGTAGAAGTAGTTCTCCTCCGTCTCCACGAAGGCGTACAGAGCCACAGCGGATGTGGCGATCATGGTGCCGGGGAACAGGAAGAAGACCCAGCGCTTCCAGGTGGGCGGGTAGCAGCGCCGGCGGCGGATGGTGCGCACAGTCTGATAGGATCACCAAACAAAGCATGTCAGTGCTGCTGTAAGCTTTACCCAGAATTATGTTCAGAATATACTGAGTCATATTTGGTGTCTTTTTTTATTTTAAATATAATGCTGGCATGAATCTACGAAAAGCCACAAATATTCATTCAAATTACTAAAATTAAATCTTTATTTAAAAAAAGAAGCATTTTTACAATAAAACTAAAACACAGAAAAATCTTGTCCATCTTCCTTTCTGTGTTAGTTTCAATTATATAGAAAATATTAGATTATTTCACATCATATGGAAAAGAAAGTCTGCAGATTAAGCTATGCTATATATAAACATACATTCTCACTCATGTCACACCTAAGCATTTCATGTCAGGTGCGCATGATTAGACCGTCTCTACTTTTGTCCTGTTTAAATCTTTTACGTTTGGTTTGCTCCTGACTGTTGAGGTGAGAGTGAACTGCACATGTTTATCTTTTTATTTGACGAGTGCAAAGAGGAAACTTTACACTCTCAGAAAAACGTGAAGGCTAGATTGATGTCTGAAAGATAGAACTCAAAACTTTCGGAATAATGATCATTAGGCAGGTGAGTCAGAATTATTTGGACCTCAAAACTAAGAACATGTCTGTCGAGAACCTCGTGTCAGCTGTGAAACATAGAGCTGCAGCAGAACCTGCTCAAGTAACTATTGTGGAAAAGTCCTAAGCATGGCACAAAAAAGCATAAATGGACTTGTTAATATCCATATTTATTTCTTTTCATGTAGAGTGGGCAATTCTGAGACAGGTCATGGGAGTTGGAGCTCGCACATAATTAAAGTAGGATTTTAGATAAGGACAGTTCTAACTTGAGGAGCTGGGGGACAGTGATTTTTTAATAATCTCCACTTGTGTTATTCTGAGGGTTTTGTATTCCTCACCACGTGCATCAGACTGATCAGCAGATGGATTTGACTTGTTACTCAGTCTCTTATCTATCCTGTCATGTATCCTCATGTTTTGTTTTGCAGTAACTGGATACGGTGTCTCTGTTTGTTTTAATCAACAGATTGTGCTCATTTGTTCCCAGAAGCGCCACAATCACAGCACAAAAACACTTCAACATTTCATTTCACTCCATCTCTATTTTCATCAGCTCCTGAGCACTGATTACTTGGATTTCTTAAAGATCTTCCAGAAAATGTTACCGTGAAGAACGGCGATGTTATCAAGGGAAATGCGCGCTCTACATTAGACGCAAAAATAATTACAAATACTCTTGCAGGAAATGGCTGTGATTAAATTATTATGCAGAATACAGTTTAGATTGAAGACTAATAATCTGTGTGAAGTGAAAAACAAAATGTATTTTAGCTGTTCAGTTCCCTTCTGTGCTGCATTGCATTTTTTTTTTTTTTTTAAAGCAAACAATTCTAAACTGGGAGAGTCTTTTCACCCTCCAGTCAGAGACTTCATTTAGTTTGGAGAAATAGGGATATTTTGGAACTGACTGATCGGAACCGCTCCCCTTCCTCTTACTGCTAATGACACCCCTACGCAGCGGCAGCAGCAGACGCTCTGTGCCCTCCGCTTCACTGATCTAATTTGGTGGTGTCTGGGAGCATTCAGAATGCCAAGCTTTGCAGAAACATGACAAGCTGAAATGAAAGGGCTCTTGTAGAGAACGCGTGGCGCTCAATCCGAGAGGCGCAGCGCGGAGGGAAGACTGTTGAAATGCAGACGTTCTCAGCTGAACAGCCTATAAATTATTAATTGTCAAGTAATCAAAGCAGTTGCACAGGTTTATCTTTAAATCCTGCGACATTAGCAGTAGATCCAAGTAAGTTTCTTTTTTTTTTCTTTTTCTTTTTTTTTTTTAAGAAGTTGCTGTGAGGAGTTCAGTTTTGTAGCTAATTTTCATTTGTCAGGGAAAGATTAGAAATGCTGTCTCAGAGTTTAGACTTTTATTATGTTGAGCTTGTCATAATACACAAAAAGCTAATGCTTGGAGTTTGTATTTGTTAAATTGCACATGACAACATGACATTTATAATTAAATTAAAAATCTGCCAGTGCCTACAGAAAATTGACTGAAAAGAGGAATCTACTAGTGTTTGGTAAACCAGTAAATCAACCTTTTAAGAAAGATTTTAAAGCACAGGAGTCTTTACAGTATACAGTTTTCTTATGGCATATTATATAAATTATCTGTGTTTAGCTTTAATTAATTTACACCTGCATTATGTACACCTGCAGGCAGAGCAAAGCTGTGCTTTTGTTTTTGACTGGCTCCACAGGGACCTCTCTGGTTTTGTCATTCAAACAGATATGCTAGAGATGTGTGATGCAAACATCCAATGTTGCCAAGTCATTAAGCTTGTTGCTATATACAGCAAGTACTCAGACACCTCTGGTAACCAAATTACAAAACAGCAACTAGTGACCTGGTGTATTTTTGGACTCTGGTACGAACGCTTAGTCTCTTATCAAGAAGAAACAGCTGCTGCCATGGGTTGCTACCTCATTTCAAAGCACTCACAGGTGGCCCAGTCTTCATGCAGCTGCTCTGCTTTAGCGCTACCAACAATAAAGAAAACCTTTGGATTTTAAGCAAAATCAAAAGCAGCATGTTTCTGTGCTTTCTGTGTCTCTTAGATTTTTGAAAATGACTCCAGTGGGATTATAATCAGCTGATGAGCTGGACTGATACAACTGGAGCGCTCACCAGTGTACCTTCACACCGAAACAGACGATGTTCAGCCGAAATAAGCAGGACCAAATGTAGCAGCAGCTGCTGTGAAACTGCCGAGATTCAACATCAGATTTGAACTGCCAGAGTGATCCAAGTTTATGTCAATAACTGCTGACAACATTAATGTGCAGTCATGAAATGTATTCCAGAGGCCATACACATACAGTCATCAACATTGTAAGATGCTGGACACTTACAGTGCTCATTGTAGGTAAAAGAAATTTGAAAATCTACAAATTAGTATATTTCTAGTCTCTTTTGCTGGCCGTGTGCTGGGAAAAAGGAAGGAGGCTTGGAATTTAATTTAAAGAAGCATTTTCTCAAGAATCAACAAAGGAACATTTATTTGTAGCTCTATGCATATTACAGAAGTTATTTACTCAATGTCTGTAAATGACTTCTGCTTGGTATTCCCACTGTTTGTCTGCAATTTCATTGTCTTTCTGACAATGACAATAAATTCTTCTGAATTTTCTGTTGGTTCCATGAGACCACCAGATAGTAATGTATTTAAAGATATGACTCAATTATTGTTTGATGTAGTCAAGTTGTGAAGTAGAATACATGATAATGGATCGGTTTTAGTTTTAGATCAGCGTTTATTGGACTTTTGTAGAAACAGATAATTACCAAATTATATGGAGAGAGGTATGAATGTTAAGGAACAATCACAATCTACACTAAATCTCAAATAGATGTATTAACTTTCAATGTTTTTGGTAATTTGTTTTGCATTGAAAAATAATATCAGATTTTGTTTTGGATTATAATAATGCTTTGTCCTCTTTATGCTCAAACACAAGTCTTTGCAGGGAAGATTTAAACACTCTTCTAGTTTCAAGGGATCCTTCAGCGAACAGTAAACCAACTCTCATAAATGAAACTCCTACATTTTATTCAACACTTGTTTTTTTTTTCTCCATGGAAACAACAAACTTGTTTTCAGACTCACATCTAGAGAGGTTGGTGTTAAAGGCTCTATGTTTTTTTTCAAGAATCCTCCCTGAAAGACTATTATTTTTATCTTCTCAGTTCAGGGAGCACATTATGACTCGAAGAGTCAGTGAAAGTACACGCAGAGTTATAATGGAACTACAAGCCATGACTAATACCCCACAGGCAGAAAAACTTTTAAAGCCTCTTCCATGCTAATATAAACTAGCTATGTTGGTCAGAAACTCTAGTTTTTATCCACACACACACACACACACGTGTTCTAGTCCTCAATTGGCTTACATGATAGATTAAATGCTTTAACACCTTCTAGCACATGGAACATTAGGAGGACAGCGCAGAAAACACGTTTCTTCTGCATGTTTGAACCAGCGCGGCTTTGAATGTTAAGCACAGATGCGTTGAAATAATTGTCTTTCATCCTCTGGGAAAACCTCTTTGTAATGCATTCAGAGCTGTGTAGATAACTGTGAATCTGAAAGACGGGATTCAAACTGTGCGGCTTTCAGAAATTCTTTTCAACAAATAACTTTATATAAAGCATTACTTGAAGTAGTTTAAGGCAGCTTTTATAATCCCTTAAAAAAAAAGAAGACACCTTCACCCATCTGATCACATCTATTTTAGAATTTTCCCCCCAAGTGCAATGAAATCTAATGGGGAAATTAACTTGATTTAATGAGAAATGGTCTGAATTTGAGCAGAGGAAATCCCGTTACCCATGCTACAGCCATTATGCCCAGCGCGAACAGGCTAGGTCCCAGCAGGTTCCACAGACCGTGACGGTCCAGCTGCAGAGCCATGGACAGAGACATCGCCCCCAGCAGATACAGCACCTTCACAGGATAGAAAAAAACAAACACACACACTGATCAATAACTGTCCCCCATAAACACTGTTCAAATCATCTCATCACCAATAAATACAAGGATGATTGTGTAGTGAGGCAAAAGCACGTCTCCTATTATTGATTGGTCTGAATTGTATTTTTTTTTTTTTTTTTTAATTTGTGCAAGATAATGACTTTACTGAATTTGTTTTCCTGCAGATTGTGAAAATATATAAAAGACTAGAACTCCACTGTCCTACAGTACATTGTGACAACTGAAACAGCATGATATTTAATTTAGGATTTATAATGCTAATGAAACATTTGTTCAAGAGTTTCTGCCGTGTTTCTGTAAAATTCGTCAAATTTTTCAAAACCATCATCAATAAAGGGATTCGCTTCCATCTCTGCTGTGGTTGCACAGTGTAACCTTGGAGGTTTGGAGGACAATTTGCTCAACCTTGTTTTAGTAATTTAATCTCTGGAGTAATGTGGCGTCTCTCGTAATGTTTTATATCTTTCTGTCTTTATCAAGTTTTAATTAAATTTATTAAAATTCTGGTATAAATTACCTGATCATGGATATAAATGTCACATTTTGGGCTCTGAATAATGCCTTCAAACATTTCTTTTTCAGTAGTGGGACTAAAATAAATCACACAATTTAAGGAATGTTTAGAGGCAAGAATTAGATTTGAGATACAGAAGTCACACACTTTTCATAGCCATCAAACACCTGAGCCAATTCTAGATGGAGATCTGAATTCTCTTTTGGTCAAACATTTTAGGCTCACTTAAAATTGTTTCCTGGCCCTGACTTTTTAAACATAGCCCACAATTTTAACCGCCAGTTCAACACCCTTAATGTTAATCTGCTTCGGAGAAACCAAAAACTGTTCTGATGGCGAATTGTTGTTCTGTTTGATAGCCAATTCTTTCTAATTTTAATCTAGCAGACCCAATATATCACCATAAGACGACAGGAAAGTTGTTCGGAAGATGGAAATCAATCCGCAAACCTCTAAGGTCCAAACCCATCATAAACTACTGCCAGTATTTACAGAGAAGTGAGTGTAGCATCGCCAAGGACATTTCTAAATTTGAAGCTGGCCACATGGGAAAGCTAAATGTTTCTGGAGAAAAGTTTTATGGTAGTTTTATGGTACGGAGAGAAAGACTGGGGTGTTGGTTACGATGAAACTTCAGATATGGCACCAACCTCAACCCAAGTGAAAATGTATCGACTACGATTAAATGTCAGGTTTGTAAGACAGTGTAAACCAGAGTAAACTCTACCTTATCCGATTAGAAAAGTGGCTACAAAAAGTGTGTTTCTTTCAAATTTGGTAAGGCAAACCTATTTATATAATTATTTGTAAACTGTATTGAAGTATGTTGGTTAGATTACAATTTCAAACTTGTTTGTTTTTCAAATATCACTAATGTGAGTGATGGTATCATTTGGAATAAAATAAATATTCAAAATTAATGTGAAATTTATCTAGGTGATGCATCTGGTCATTTTTTTGTGTTGATGTGGTATATTTTATATTTTTGAAATTGTTAGTTACCTACAGACAATAACCAATTTTCACAGAGATAAAGAAAATGATTAAATGTCTTGTCAGTTTGCTTCATCAGAGAGGCATTGACTTTTACCAAGTTGAGGCCAAACCCCAAAGCTCCTTTTGAAGAACCTAAAAAAATGAAAAAATGTACAAGGCTGTGAGAGTGGACGGCACAAAACAGTAGAAATAAAATATGAACACTAAGCCCCATGCAATAGACAGTAAACGTTGTTTTTTTATTCTTGTTTTCCCCAATTCACAATTCAAGATAAAGCCACAAGATAACAAAGAGATAAAATGAGAGTAGGGGGGGGAAAAAATCAATATGTTGTATACACAGGCTTCAGGAAGACTTTAGCCTGCATTCTTGTGTCTGGTGGACAATGTGAGGAGAAACCAGGGAGTTTGGAGCTGGGAGGGGATGACCTGCCTGCAGGAGAATACGACTAATTGACACAGACCAAGGAGAAAAGGAGCTTTGCGGTGCAGCCTGAGGACTCTGTGCAGCCCGATCATCAGTCATACCGCGCTGCTGGATCATACAGAGGTGCCCAAAAAATGCATGCATTGTATACAGGCATGAATGCTCTGATGCTCATAGGCAAGGCTTTTTTTTTTACTATAATGAATCATTATCAGTCACTGTGACAGATGAGCTAAAGCAAACTCCTGTCCTCTGGTGTTAGCCTATTTTTATCAGCAACCCATATTTTCATGCCTCGCAATGTACAGTAACATGTTCTGATGTGTGTGCGTGTGAATTAAATGGCACTGCAAGAGTACACTGCCTTACTGGGCAAACCATGTTCCAAAGTCAGTTAAAATTTAATAAGTGGGAACATGGACAGCACAGGTTTCAGGCTAATCACATTATTTATTAAATGTAGGGTCATGGAGCTAATTAAGAATTTAATAATGTTAGACACCTTGTGTGTAACCTTTGGTAGGTCGTTGCTCTGATTTTATTGGTTTTGCATGCTCTTTTGACCTGCTTCCATTATTGGCTACTATGACTTAACAGAGCTGATTTGTTGAGCTCTTTAAGAATAATCACAGAGTGTCTGCATGAGATGTATTGTAGCAGTTTTTTTTTGTTTTTTTTTTTTTGCTTCAACTCGAAGATATTTTTACCAGAAATTACAGTAAATTTATATAATTTGCATGCTCTTGAACAGCTGTGAGCCTGGAGTTTCAGGAACTCCTTTGTATTCTACTTCCAAGAAGAAGTCAATCTTTCTTCTAAGGTTTTAATGGTCTTGAGAGATATTTTAAGGTTTAGCTAAGGTCTTCTGTTTGGACTTCAGTTGCTTTTTAATATTTAATCATCAGCCCAGGCTTTTCTGTAGGAATGATTACCAGTTTGATCAGCTGATTTAATTGCTTTGAAGTTTTGTCTTTTCGAACCCTTGTAATTTTGTTATTTGAGTACATAAAACAAGGTGTCTGCCTCAGGGCATTTTGGATTAACTTTGTTGTGCACTTAGGTTAAAAAATGATACATTAATTTAATCTGGTCATTTTCTGCTGCAAGATTTTCTCCACCGTTTTCTGACTTCCAAAATATCTACCAGTCGGGGGTCATTATCTCTTACATTTTTACCCAATATATCCTTGAAGAGAATTGTAAACAACCAAATCATAAGCTTAAGCTTTTTTCTTGTTATCTATGTTCATAATTCATTAATAACCCAGTATGACGATCACAAATAAAAAATACTTACACATACATTTAGAACAAAATATATACCATGATCAAGATGTTTTTATGCAAATAGAAAAGTTACAACTATTCCTCCTGCTGCTGAAATGACATATATTAGAACATTTGTAGTAATAACATCATTTTAATCATTGTCATATTAGGGTAATGTTTACATCTTTTATACTCTAATGAGATTGCAGCAAAGATCTTAAATAAAGATGCGCTAAAGGTAGAGATTTTTTGAAATAAACACTTATTTCAAGTAATCTGTTTTGTGATGCAAAATATTTGCACAGTACTGTTTTATCAATAACAGACCTGATAGGCGAATGAAGAAACACAAGATGCAAAGACTGATGGAAATCAGATCATCTGGCTAATTTTCTCTAATTATTAATTATTCATGCATCGTTGTAAAAAGGTCACCAAATAATGTAGTCACAACAATCTTTTTATTACTCCAACAAAGATAACTATTATTTTCCTTCATATTAATAATACTGACTAGTAACCTTTAGCAAAGTGAGATTAACAAATGACCCAGAGCGCTTTCTGTTTGCAGACTGGTAAGATATTCTGCTGACAAATTTGTAGGAACTTTTAAGGCTTTGTGAATCTCATATGAGCTGCACACACACATGGACGCAATCAGAAAATGAAAGGTCCTTTACCCTCTACTGCTGCAGCAGTCCTAGACATTGATAAACACACACACACACACACACACGTTTGCGTGGCTATCTTTGTGGGGACTTTCCATTGACTTCCATTCATTTCTACAGCCTAAACCTTACCTTTACCCTTTTCCTCCATCACATACCTAACCCTAATCCTAACCAAAACTCAATTCATACCTTAGCCCTAACTCTGACCCCTGACCCATAAACAGGGTTTCCCCTTGTGGGGACCAGGCTCCGGTCCCCACAAGGAGCAATTGGTCCCCACAACGTAGTACATGTCAGGAAAATTGTTCCCACAAGGTATTACAAACAAACGCGCGCGCACACACACACACACACACACACACACACACACACACACACACATTGTCTCTTTTCAAGTACACAAGCGTGCACGGTTCCTCTTGCCAGTCCTGACATGTGCGATTTGATTAGTGGCTGAATACTGCAGAACTAAGCAAAAATGAAAACCCGAGAGGACAGCAGATGTTCATACTTTCCCCCTGCTCACATCTCCCCGTCTCACCACCTCCAGCCTCCGCCCCCACCGCCCTGCGTTTCTCTGTCTCATTTATAGACAGGGACACACATTTACACTCACACTTTTCTGCTCCATATTGGTGTGCAGCCAGGGGGTGACCCAGGGAGAAGGTGCACCTGTTAGTGTTTATTCTCTGCAATATGTCAACAAGCCGAGAATTTAGAGCCGCACTACGCAGATTCTAACACGACTGATCTTTTAATTTATAACTAAGAACGGAAGCATATGCGAGATTTGTCTATACACAGCTCTAGACAACTCTAATCTCTCTTTGTTCTGGCTTTTATTCGTCTCATCACTCATTGACACAGCAAGACAACACGAGTGGAGTGTATTGCTATCCAAGGTCTGATTACAGATACCTGGCCATTTCTATCTGTCCAAAAATAATTGTTATTTTAAGGAACGACTGCTTGTTTCAGTAAATACCTGAGCCAATTAGAACATCTAGAGCTGATGAAAATTGGGAATGCTCCATGATGTATGTGAAGATTTTTATTTAAAATGATGTAATACAGGATATCTGAAAAATATGAATAGAAGCATCAAAACAGAGAAGACAGGCACGGACTTGTTACCAGTGTCAAGATACACAGCATTTTTCAACCAAAATGTGTTTAAATGAAACTTTAAATGAAATGTTAGACAAAGGGCCAAACTGACTGCAGCTTGCTCTGCTTGCATGGAGCATAGAGTAATGTAGCATTGCCCCACCCTTGCCTAATAGCAAATAGACTACCAGTAAGCTATAACAAGGTAGATTACACATTTCTCTTCCTTAAAAAAAACAATTCCTTCATTAGATTTTTTTTTAATAAATGAATTTTAATAACTTAAGACTAAATGTGTTTTCAAGCAGGCTTGAAAACACATTTAGTTTTGAAGCCAGATTTTATGGCCATCAAGCTATGTCAACCCAGGTTTTACCCATTACAAAAAGTAATAAAAATGGAATAATGTTTTGCACAGCAGGCACTTTGAAAATATAAGACCAGTCTATAAGTATGATATATACTTATAGACTTATATACTATAAGTATAGACTGAGGTAGAGAGAATTATGTTTAGTTGTATTTCAGAGCAAACAAATATTTTCACCTCAAGAGCAAAGTTAGATGTGTACAAACTGTTGCCTCCATTAAATCAGAACTGAAAATGTTACCGTTTACTTCAAGTGCATAAGTGTTTTTATTGGATCATTTTAATCATGTCTAACCTATTTATGGACTCGAAATATGCAATTTTATAAATTTTTATGTGATGTATATTATGGTTTTTAATGCACTTTGTGTTTAAAGTGCGGCTCTCTTATCGATGTTTCTTTATTTTTTAAATTACCTTCAGCATGAATGGTGGTATACAAATGAACCCACTTTTCTGCTTTGACTTGCCGTACTATTCACACAGAACTAGACTGAAGGTAGACTGATGCATACACTGAAGTGATGTCAAAGAATCCTTATTACAAGATTGTTACAGCAATTCGTATCAGGCAGACAGATATGCTGTGGGGGCGTAAAAAAAACTACGTCTGATCAATGGGAGAGGTTAAACTGATGTTTTTCTCCATTTTTAGCTCGCTGATTACATGGTGTGATAAATGACCCGCTTTTGGCTTCTCACTCAAAGGTTTTACTGCACTTTTAGTAACTAGAGTCATTTTTTTCTTCATTAATGGTGTCGGTAGTCATTTTTATAAATGTGTGCTGTGTGTGGCAATGACACTCAAAACCCATTTAATGGACTGTCCTGTTGCGTCTCATTTTATTTGTCTAATTACAGAAGTAGCAGAAAAAGCTGTTGCCTGTATACACCTCTGCGTTTATAGACACATATCTTTTAACAATATTTTTTTGCATAAATGTCCCTGCACCAAATTAACAGTGAAAAACATTCTGCACCAAATTTGACAAAAAAGGAAAACTAGTCATTTAGGTCTGAGAAAACTTCCTGTACCAAACAAAAAATCTTTTTTTTTTGTAAGTATCAAATAAAAATGTTCGCAAAACCCATTTTCATAATTAGCATGAAAAGCTCATTGCTTAATTTAGGGACTTTAAAGCATTTGTTTTTAATCAGAACTGCTCAAAATTGTGAGTCAAAAAGATTAGATACTAGGAGGAGTGGCAGATGAGCATCAGCTTTATTTTATTTTATTTTATTTTCTAGGTATTGGGATTCTTATGTTAACCAAAAATGCATATAACTAACAGAAGACAAAACTAAATAACATTGTACCATCATTTACTTCCTTATAATTTACCCAAGTCCTCCTAATATTTTAAAGATGGTTTCACTTTCAGCAGTTTGATCAGATTATTATAAAAAAATATTTCAATCACATTCTATACACCGAGCAGTTCCCTTTATTTTATCGCAAACATTTGGTAGTGTTCTTGACATAGCATTTAAAACACAAAAGTTTTAAAACAGCATTTTCTTTCTTTTATGACAAGAAAGAAAAAATATGTATTGACTGTTAAGAGAAGCCAAGTTTCCATAAAATTACTTATTAGTTGATTACTTAGAAATACAGTGAAAACATACCTGCTTGATGATGGATTTTAGCCTTGCCATAGCAATAACTGTGACCCACACTGACATAAGGGACCCAAGGAAGTCACAAAACTGCAGAACGTCATACTCCATGATGCAAAAGACCACGATACCAGGCTGGTCACATGCATGGTAAAACTGTGGGAAGAGACAAAGAAGGCAGCCATTACACCATCAAATTTCTAGTTTTTGCTTTGCTTTTTTTAAGTTTGAATTACAGATTTATTTTTACTCTGTAGTTTTTAAATTTTATAACATACAGAAATTGACTTCGTATCTCTTGATAGAACTAATGTCTAATAGACACACTCCACTTTCACAAAAGAAAAATCTAGAATGAACTGCTTTTCTGAAGCTCAACTTAAGTTCTTTGCCAGACTTAAAAAAACGTTTGCAAGGGAAATTGGACTGTAATTTATCAGCTTTTGTCAGCTTTTTGAAAAGGAATTTCTCCAGAGCATTGAAATGGAAGCTCCATCTAACCATATGGTTTCACTTCCTTAAAATAAATCTTTCTGCTGGGAAACTAACACAGCCTTTTGAAAGTATTCATGCCTCGTAAACATTTTTTTCCCACATTTCATCATGTTACAACCATAACCTCTAAGTAAATGGCATTGTGAATCAAATGTTAGAAATGATTTTCAATTATATTAAATTATTTTTTTTTATTTTTATAAAAAGCTGGAGAATTTCAGATTTCAGAACCTTTCGGGGAGTATTTCTCTACCACTATTACGTTTTTGAAAAATCTTTGCTCCAAACTATTCTAGGCTGAATCAGATTGGATTCCAGGGTCAATATTATTTTTTTCAAGTCTCACCTCAGATTCTAATTAGGATTTAAAATTTGACTAGGATTACTTAGGATTTCAACTTTGACTAGGCCATTCTAATGCACTATAGATGCTTTGATCTAACCATTTTGTTGCAGCTGTTTAAAATGATAATTTAGCATCATGAATTCTTCCATCAGTTCTGACCAGCTCACGTCTCACTGCTGAATAATACCTTCTTCCACCTCTTTGAATTGTTTTTACAAATCAGGACAAATCAAAGACGTGAACTTTAAACTTCACTTTGTTTCTTATTCACGCTGTTTCATAAACTCCAAATGAGTCAATCTGTTGACCAGATCACTGTTAGTCATGCACTATGACTAACAGTGGTCTGGTCAACAGATTGACTCATCTGAGCTGTGAATCTCTGACAAACTTTCTGTAAGCCTAATGGCTACTTCTAGGATTTCAGTTTCTTTTCTATAAACTTAACGTTCTTTAGATTTTTTCACAACCTTCTCCCTGACCTGTCTGCTGTGCTCCTTGGCCTTCATGATGCTGTTTGTTCACCAACATTGTTCTCTAGCAAACTTAAAGCCTTCACAGAAAAGCATCATTTATACTTTATTTATTTATGCAGGTGTTATGACTATTGACTCATGAATTGACTTTCAAACCTAATTGATTGCATTGGATTGTCTTTAGGAGTACCACATTGAGGCCGGTTGAAAGCAAATCATAGACATACTGTTTATTTGTAGGTTCACTGAAAACCATTATATTTTCACTTATTTTTTGCATTTGCATTTGTCCTTTCATACGGTTTTGTTACCTTTTTAGAGACGCCCGTCTTATTTCCCACCAGAAACAAACTTCTTGGGTTAATAAAAATATTTTTAGATTTAAATCTGACAGAGGTATAAATAATTTTGTGCTCAACAGTATTCATTTCCTGTACAAACAAAGACTAGAGGCCCAATGTTGATTCAGATTTGTACTACCTGCTCTGAATGGTCACTCTACTAGCCTGTGAAGGACTCATAGAGAGCTTGTATCATCCACATGTCAGTTAGAAATGATGTTTTTTCCACTTATACAGATAAAACTCTAAAAAAGTAAAAAAAAAAGAATAAAAAAAGGTTCAATCCCATAATTTAAATCCCCTTTTTCACTTAAATTGTGCCACATTTGGAAGGAAGTGCATTTGTAAGTTTATAAATGATACTGATCAAGTTCCAGTTGTTGCCAACACCAGTGCAATCAGGCTGCCAGCACAGGGTAGTCATGGCAGGCCTCCTAGCAGTCCTAAGGGACTGGGAATGCACTGTGTGTTTTGGATTCTCGGGGTAGAGAGCTGTCAGACACCCAGTAAACTGTAATCTGTACAAGACTGCCTACCGTTCCTGAGTGCTGACAGGGTGAGGAATTGGTCTTCATGTGGTGCTGTTTGTTTGGGCTGCTGGTTGTCACTGATCTTCCTCGCTATTTGAAACTTGTGCTTAAAATAATACTGTAACACTCGCTAAAGGTTGCCCTACAGCAAGGGGGTTGTATGAAGCCATAAGGAGAATTTAATGAGGGGCCCATCTTCCTATTGACAGCATCACCACCACTAACAGTGTTTCAACAGATTTGGTAAAATCTGAGAGACTGAGCCATTTAATTGGCTGAGCCTAAAAGCAATCATGATGATTGGCTTTTTTTTTTTTTGCTGCTGATATGTATTAGTTAAAAAACAGATTGTCACTAGGCAGATTGTTATGTATGCTGAAACTGTGAAATCAAATTTAATCATTTTCTTTCTGAACAAATTGAAAATTTCAGATCTATGGTTCATGTTGAATTTCAAGCATTTATGGGAGGCCTCTGATAGTTTGGGGCCCTAAGCGGCAGGAATCACATTTGCTTTGTGCTGGCTCTGGCAGGGGTCTTGTCAAGATCAGTCCAACCTGACATGCTTGCAGCAAATGACAACTCATGTCTTTTTTAACAGGGTCCATGCTCACCAGAGCTGTTATCCAGGCTCTGATCAGGTACCTGCAGTAGCAGAACCCCAAGACAAGAGTCAACAGCAGAGTGAGCAGTTTTACACTGACATAGGAGATCTGGCATTTTTTTTTATGGGTGCAACCTACATATTCAGCTCTGCTGCTCAATAGAAACATGAAAGAGAAAGTCATGTGTGAACTTCAAGGAGTGTAAGCCTGGCCATAAATTCCACCATACCTTTTGGAAATTATAAATAAATACTTTGAGCTTAAATTAATTTAGCTGGAGAAAGTTTGAAGGATACTGATTCAAAAAAGTAGCAGAGGAAGAAAGACCATTTTAATAATTGCAAGAAAGTCTTGGAAGCAAATCTACTTCTGGATATGCAACAGGCGAGCATAAACTGCATTGGATTATTAAGTGATTTGCAAATAATAAAATTCCATGTTGTGTAATTTGTTTTGCCCACTGAGCCTCATTTCTGAAACACATTTCCTGTTCTGGATGCTTTCATGCTTGTAACATTTATCACATATATATATATATATATATATATATATATATATATATATATATATATATATATATATATATATATATATATATATATATATATATATATATAATTGGTCCTGATTTTCAAACAAGCCTCTTTGTGACTGTAATTCATTTTCAGTTTACCACCATAAGCGTAATGTAGTCATCAGCACTGCTTTTGTGCCAGACTATCATTAGGTGTCAATCAGTAGAACAGCATGAGTCCATTGTTAGGAACTGTGTGAAATTACCTGCATGCATCACTTATGTTTATATGTATCCAAATACAAAGAACACATTCTATGATGATGATTTTAATGTTCAGAACACCACTAAATTATTTTGTTTTTCACGTCTTCTTTAAAAGTGTCTGAATATAAATCAGCAATGAAGTTTCAGACAGATGTAAAAATATAGACTTCAAACCAAACATTTGAAGAGAAAACAAATAACCTTTTTTTTTAACTGTCTGACTTTAAATTAAGCTAAATGTTTAATGTTTTAGGTCACTTAAGAATATTAAACTAGGCTTTTAAATTGTATGCCTTGGGTTAAACCTTTTGAATGACTCATCCTTCCTGACAGGACTAAACTGAGTTCAGTTTGAAGGTTGCATTACTCACAAACTTTTTTTTAGCTCTCCCTTCATTTTTTCTATAGGACTGACATCAGGGCTGTGGGAGGGTCACTGAAAAACATTAATCCTGTTTTGCCAAGGCAACTTTATAACAAATTACGAGGTATATTTAGTCTTATTTTCCATTTGCAAGACCGATTTTTACCCGAGCTTAAGATGTTGCCTCAATATGCTCACATAATGTTCTTTCCATCTATTGTGAGAAGTGCACCAGTCCCTCCTGAAGCAAAACACCAACACACTATGATGCTGCCACCCATACTTCACAGTACAGATGGTATTCTAAGCAGTTTCTTCCTTAGGCAATACAGTCAAACAATTAAATTTTACTGTATATGTTTTTTGGGGGTTTTTTTTCAAAAAGGTGTACATTTGTCCCTGTGTGGATTTACAAGCACTGGCTTTTTAAGTTACTTTTGGAGTAATGGCTTCTTCCTCTCTGAATGAGCTTTCAGTCGCCATGTGTACAGGACACACTTCATTGTAGATAAGAATCATTTCTTAGCTTTAGTCAAAATCTTCACAAGATCTTCTGCTTTTGCTATGTAGCTGATGCATTTTGCTCCACATCTATCTCCGCACTACAGAATACATTTCCTTCCTTAACAGTATGATGGCTGGATACTGTTATGCTGATTATGCTTGCATAAAATTGATTGAAAAATTGAGTGTGCCACCTCCAGGCATCTTTAAATTGTTCCCAAATATGAACCAGACTAGTGGAGGTCCACAATTCTCTTTCTGATAACTTGCTTGATTTGTTTTTGATCTTTTCATAACATCGCAGAGGGAAGCAAAAGTTGTGAGAGTCCTTTAAAGCATGCGACTTCTGAATCAAAAGAAGTGATATGGAAAAAAAAAATCCCTCTCAGTATTTTCATATTTAACAATTATAAATAATGTTGATAATGCTCACTAACCTAAAACCAGTAAAAGATCGGTTGGATTTTATGCCATACAACAAGCACAGACAAAAAAAGATGTCATGCTTCTTTATATATTTTGCAAGTAAGCATATGGCTTCAGCTGCACTTTCAGTCATCAGCTGAATCATTTAGAAGTGACTCACAGTGGAGAAAAACATGGTGAAGATGTAGACTGAAGCCTCCAGCAGGTAGTGGCTTCGAATGGCGATGGCCACAGGCGGGACGAACATCAGGTTGCTGAGACAGAGCAGGAGGGTGGAGAGGAGCTGGAAGCTGTAAGAATAGGCTTCGGAGTTGTCGGTGCAGCCCCAGCCATTCCAGCCTATTAGACAAACACACTGTCAGAGCTGTAGCCTGACGGAAGGAAGGAGAGATCTAAAGGAGCTTCTGTGTTAAACTCTGCATGAACTTTGGGAAAGTCGTCTTAAATCTTTTTGAGGATGGAAGATGAGAGAAATTTGAATGAGAGATGAAACAGGCCGTTCAAAATCTTTTCCTTTGAATTTTGTGCATTTCTTAAAGTGTATGAAAAATGTATGACTTGATAAGAGTCTCATCAGCAGCAGCAGCAGCAGCAGCAGCAGCTCTTTATCAGGAACATCAGAGTTGTGTGAAGTTGTTTATCTTGCACAATAGGGCCTCCAGGAGTGAACACCCTCCTATTCTCAACTATCTCTGCTTTGTTACAATACATCACCATCAAGGGGCCAAAAGAATAAGACAGTTTGGAAAACTATCTTTGTTTGGTTGTTTTTCTCTGAATGTACACAGTATTGACCAATGCGATGCCTAGCAAAACCATTCACATTCCTCAAACTCTTTCACATTGTCGCATTACAGTCCCAGAGTCCCATGTTACTGAGATAAACCAACCTGCTGGATTTAGGAAAATGATACATGGTTTTCAAATTTGTTTTTGCAAATAAAGTTGTAAAAAAAAATATGCTGTGCATTTAGTTCCCTTTGTCAACATTTCAGTCACATTTCATGGTCTTTTTTATTTCCTCATGATGGATTGAACAGTGCTTTGTACAAGAACAAAGCCTGGATTGCAGTTTTATGACCTCCACCTTGCTGCTGCTTGCCTTCTCACTAAAACCAGAGTTCATATCCCCAGCTGTAACGTCCTTACAGTTTTCTGGAACAAACTTCCAGAAAACTACAAAACAGCTGAAACATCGAGTTCCTTTGAATCAAGGCTAAAAACACATTTGTTTAGAATTGCCTTTGGTTAATACTAAATGGAACATCGATCAACATATTTGATGTTTGATGATGGCATTTGACAAAATGAAATGTTTATTGCTTGTTTCACAATTGGTGACTGTGTGATGTTTTAATAATGCAAGCACTTTGAATTATCTTGTTGCTAAAATGTGCTTTACAAATAAACTTGACTTGATTTGACTTCATTGGTTATTGTTTTGAATTCAGTCCACAAAAAAAATATTGTGATAATTATTCTGTCCACCCCTCCCGACCCCACTAAGGGACAAGGGTGTAAAGAAAATGGATGGATGGATGAATTATTCTGTCCATTTTGCCCAGTATCTAAGCTGCAACATGGAAAAGTTCAAGGTGTACAACACTTTTACAAGACACTGTATTATTGAGGTTTTGCTGAGTTAAGACAGGCCAAGGGCAAGTGTTGATTGCTGTGGTTCCGCCAGGAAGCAGAGGCACACATGAAGTATGACAATGGATTCAATGGAAGAGAAACGGGCTCGGATAAAACAAGATCAAAGGCAGGATTTAAAAACAGCCTCTGAGGACAGGGTTTGTTTGGCTTCATAAGCTCATCTTTTATTGAAAAGCTGTTTGTAATTAAGAGTGTTTCATTGTCTCATCAACAGCTTATAGGAAGAGATTAATGCTAGGCTTCTTGGACAGTGGTACCTACCATTTAATTGCCGTAATGTTAGTTCAGTTCTGGAAAACGGCTTACCCATCGACATTTCCATTTTCTGTAATTCTCCATCATATATTTTACAATTAATCAAAAATTATTAGCAGCAGATATGATCTCTTTCGTTTTCTTTTATCTAAAATTTAATATCATTAATGGTCATGCATTTCCTTCTTATGTACTGCTAAATAAACAATGAGGGATTCTTGAAGATAGGCATTAATTGTTTTCTGCTGCTGACTTAGTCTGGCATTAAAATAAAATAAAAAAAGACATTAGTAGATGACTTCATCTGAATTTAGCTCATAGTGGGAACAAAATCAAAGCAAGTAAAAAAAAAAAAAGAGTTGTTCTAGTAAGTGGCAAATACACAGAGCTCTGCAGCAGCTCCTGCACATAAATTGTTACCTGCTTTGCATTCACATGCAGCATAAAGGTAGTTGTTGGTTCGCAGGAGCTTGCACTGTCCATATGTCCCGCAGTCATTGATGCATGGAGTAAGGTATGCACGCATATAAACCTCTGCAGTTACATTGGTGCATGCTTCAAACCTGAGGGAAAAAACACAAGCAGGCAAAGGAGAAATAGAACTGAAATTTGAGTTGAGTTTTTTTTTTTTTTTAATCTTTTTCAGTAAGTACCATCAAGGGTCTTTTATTTTGAATGTGCTTTATTTTATTAGCAGTTATCTTGCAAGGCTAAATAAAACCCATGTCATTCTTTTTTTTTCTTAGTATTGCAGAAAATGTCTGTGATTTCATGATACTCTTCAAATGCCAACTAACTGCTTACAGATATGCTTCTGTCTGCTCATAGCAGCTTTAACTGATCCCTTTTTGATTTGTGCTTTCAACACATAAAAATCATCATGAGTACGAGCCAAACACACTGCCACTTTTCAGCTGAAGCAAGCCTGGACTAATTTAGTGTGTGAAATGTAACGCACCGTTATGTGACTGCCATCACCATTTCCAAACCTCAGTTAGGCTCTCAAATGAAGATAAGTACAAGTCCCACACCATCTGTTATCTGTAATGCAAATTCAACTGGAACTCCCAAGAGATCCTGCAAAACCTAATATTTAATTCAATTCCTTTCAGATTTTTTGAATCATTAAAGATTCGGCAAAATTGCTCAATCTGCTCAACAATAAAAAAACTTGGAAAAATTATTTTGTTGAATAACTTTATAGCATTTTTTTTTCCCGTCTTCTTTCCGCAACGTCTCTCACGCATACTTAAAATAAATCCTTAGCGAAGAAATTTGTGTACTTATTGAATTCATCTGCAGAGCACAAACAGTTGGAGAGAACATTTGATATCATAAGATATAATAAGATATAATCTAGTCCACAAACAATATGTGCTGTGCCCTTTACAGAAAGCACAGCATAGATCCAGTCTGCACCTTTTATACTGTAATGGCATTAAAATAATCACAGCTCACCTTTAACATTTTAGAGCTGATGTGAAATGTATGACTGAATCATCATACTTACGTTACATTTCTTAATGTACAACACAGACATACTCTTCCATGTCATGTCCATCTAAAGGCCAAATTGTGCTGCCAGATGACAGATGGGAGAAAAGTATGTTCCCCAAATCACTGGGCTAAATTATTAAATTTGGTAAACAAAGTAGCGACTGTTTGAAGATGTGCTATAAAAATACTTTACATCCTGTGTTGTGATTGTCTTCCTGCAGAACAGAGCAAACATTGTCTCACCGAGGTTGCTGTGGGGCGTTGGGACCGAGGCTGTGAACTGATTATGAGAACATCAAAAATTTATGAGCAACAGTCAACCAGCTCATTTCAGTGAATTTTTGCTTGTAAATCCTTTTTTTTTTTTTTCTTTTTTGGGTAAATACTCCTGAGAGTACACTTTATAGACTTTTTTCCACTTTAAAGGCCCAGTTAGATATTTTGGGAAATGTGTTTATTCACCTTCCTGCTGAGAGCTGGAACAGATGACAGATACCTCGCTCCTGTGTTGTCAGGGGGATTCTGATACATACAGAGCAGTTCAGGCCTGTTATTCTTGTCTTTTGCTAAGTTCAACTGGAATAGCTGTCAAAAACCTTAAGACCATAAATAAAAAAAATGCCATTATATGTCTTATATTATGTCTGTGTCAAGAAAGCAAATATGCACATACGTTTGTAAAGATGTGATTTCTGTGCAGCTGAATTAAATTTCGCTGTGAGACACCATAGTAATCTTACCCATGTTCAGTGGCACATAAGGAGCGCAGACTGAGGTACCAGGTTCCTGTTTGTGGATAGGGAATTCTCAGTTTGGTAATATTAGAGGACACGTTGACAGAGAGGAAAAACCCAGCAACTGATTCTGATTGGAAAAAAAAGAGAACACCAATAAAACTCTATAAACTTGTTGAGTTACAAAAACACAGAAAATTAAAACAAATAACTTGCTGTTTCAATTTAAATTAAAAATTCAGATGTTTTTGCCTAAATTTCAAGGTATTCACGTTTTGTTAATCTTTGATGATGGATGAATAAATGATCAGAATGGTGAAAAAAGTAATGAATGTACAAATTGACAGATGAATCATTTGAAGGTATGAAAGATTTGTTCCAACTTCTATTCTTTACGCATCTATATCTGGAAACTGTGAAGGAATCAGAATTGGTTGAGTTAGACTTTTTTACTGACATGGTCAAATAAATCCAGTTATAATCCAGTTTTACCCATTCATTTGTAAAATAAAAATGACATATTGAAATGCATTCAATTAGCCAATATTCAATTTGATCAAACTAAACAATAGAATCCATATCACACCATCCCACATCAAGCAGATGAATACATGTAACTTTTTCTCCACAATGACAAAAAAACACTGATTGTGACCTCAAAAACAACATTTAAACAATGAAACTAAACTATTGCACTTAACTGTGTGTTCAGCTGTGGCCTGAATGCACAGTCTCACAATTTTGCCTTATTCCTCATGAACTGTATCTCTACTTATGTACAGGATAACCAAATGTCTGAAGGGGACTTGTCACAGACGCTACTGCCATAAAATGTTGGACTTTTGCTGCAGACAGATGACTTTGATGGAGGTTTTGATGTTGACTCAGTGCTCTGCTGCCACACTAAACACTGGAATTACAAACACCAGTCCAGTCAAAGTTTTTAAATCAGGGAAAATTTCTCCAATTGGTGATAAAAAAATCGACAAGACTCTCTGCACGAGGGGTTTCCTGACCCTTCATGCACTCACTTCAGTAGGCGGAAATCCCACAGCTTGTGCTCCTTCTGCACCAGTCGTTCAGCTGGTCAACCACTGGTGCTTAAGATGCTCTTACTAGAATCTATTTTGATAGTTGCCTCTGCAATCTGCTCTGTGTGTACAATTTAAAATGCCTGCATGTCTAAACATGGTGGTCGGACGGGTGAATTGTAGTCTGTGAAAATGACAGATGGTGTTTAGATTTTTCCACCGTTTTAAAAATCCAGTCAAAGATGGAAAATATTTGGTTACTGCGAGCTCTGGTAGGAACCCAAAATATTCTAAATTTATTTTGTCACAGGGTAATCCAACGTACCTGAATCACATTTTAGCGATGAATTTTCTCTCAAGAAGAGAGGCATTCCATGATTAAGGCAGCCGAACACAGTCAGATTTGCTCCTTTCAGCGTCGACTGCAGGGAGAAGAAACAGAAGAAGATGCCAATCATCCATACAACCATCAACCATCTGCTGTTGTCTTGGCGGTGAGCTCATACTATTCATGATTACCTTAGGCCTCTGCTCTCCTCAGCCATGAAAGAATATACTTTAAAACTAACAAATCAAGTGAAACCGCTCAACGTTTGTCTGCCAGAGGCACCTAGATGAAGATGTTGGCAGTTTATCTCCTCACAGCATCAATTATACAATAACATGCTCATGCATTAAAAGGAAATTCAGAAGAATTATTCTGGCGTTGGAAGCTGCATATGCCGATATAAAATAGCTCATGCGGTAGAAACAGAAACGGAGGCAATCAGATTTAGTGTCGGCATAGAAACAACAGGACAAAAAGCAGTAATAAAATAAATGTATTCATAAATTATCAGAGGGTATTCAAGCATTTATCTGACACTTTACAAGTTGTCTTGTCCTTTCCTGTGAATAAAGCAATGAAGTGGTTTATAACCAATATAAAATCTGTCCAACTAAATTATTGTACTGGGTAAGCACCCTCAAAAACAGTAAATGTCATTTTGTCTGAGATAAAAAAAGGAAATCACGGAACAATTCTCCAGCTATTAAATGCATTTACTTGTATCCAAAGGGAATGGGGACATCTTAAGGCAATTATTTCTAGGATTTATAAGATTTCTCTCACCTCAACATAGCAGAAAATAAGCATAGAGTATATGGAAGGAGCTGGAAATGTTCTTGATTAATGCAATGACAAACACTTTGCCAGGTGCTGAGATTTCAGGCTTCCTAAACTCACCATCTGGTCTGTACTCTCTTGTTGGTTAAACTAAATCAAGTCCACTGGCATTTTAAGACGATTCCTCCCCCTATGCTTCATAACAGCTCTACCCTAAAATCTGAAGATGAAGAATTAAGTAAGAAACGCTCAAGGGAAAACTGAAAGCGTCTGCCAGACACTGGTCAAGAGGAAGCGAAGGGGTAATGGTTTCTTGACTTTTGATCCAAGCGTAAATATCTTTGGTTTGTGCCGCTGTGAATTTCTGCCATCCACTCAGAGATTCTTCATAGCAGAAAGAATTGGAGTCAATTCCTTCAAGTCAAATGTCATATCTCTCAACCAGCAAAAGGTGGACTATTTCCTACAGGCATGGGGTCAATCAGTACCTCAGGAGGCGTAATTTGAAATATGCCCTGTGTTGTTCATGAGTAATTATATAGTGAAGCAGGGATTGGGGCCTCAGCTGCATTGATGTATGTGCTGCTATGATCGATCACAGTGAAGAAGGAGTTGAGATGATGAGCAAAGTTCTTGATTTACTGGTTAATCTACCTATGGTTGTGACAAATGGACAAATGACTGAAAGAACAAGATTCCAGATACAAGCAGTTGACAGCCCTCTCCTCATCTCTGAGGGAGAACCCAGCCAGGGATACACAGGAAGTGTTCAGCTGCTCATCACCAGGTTGTCATTCTTGTTGTCCTTTCGAGTTTTTTCAGGCAGGTCCCGTTAGGGGGGAAAACTCAGCGGAAAACCAAAAACTCATTGGAGGGACTATAAAACCTTTCTGGAACGCTCATGGATCCATTGCCGTAGCAATTCTCAGATATAGAGATGGTTGGGTGGATTTCACATGGCAGACATGAACCGTCATAGTCTCTTGTAGATCAATTCTGCTTATGCTGCCTCAGCCAGAAAAGCCCTGATAAAGGCCCTGTACAAATTAAAATGGGTATTCTGCTTTTTTTTCCTCCTGCCTCTTTCTCTCTCTTTTTTAAACTGACTGATTCAAAAATAAACTACAGCACTGGACTGATGGAAGTATGGACAGACCAAGTATCAGACTGGCAGGTGGAGAGATAGGTAGACAAAAAGATATAGGGATGAAAAACAGATTGGTGAATAAATGGATGGATAGATGGATGAATGGATGGGTGGGTGGACAAACAGATGGATTAATAGATGATGATTTACTGAGGATTCAGATGTATAATATCTCCCACTGAATAAATCCAATCCAAATGAAGATGCGACACCAAATATGGAATTTTACACATATAAGGAAGATACAGTCAAGTATAAAAATAAAGTCTGTTGATTTAATTTCATTTTTCAAGAAACTGCACCTACATCCATCCCCCTCACACCTCACAGAAAGCCTTCTGCTTAAAGGAGTCAGAGTTTCTCAGGGCTGATGTACTGTCGAACTCTGCTATCTTTACAGGAGATCATGTGTTGGGCAATCCCTTCTCTTCACTTGTCGTAAACATCCTGGTTCACCGGTAAACACCGGGAATTAAGGAAGCGAGATTATCTCAAGATATACATGATTATGTTGTGCATTTCATCTTTCTCAGATTTATTATCTGAACTCCCTCGGCGCGGGTGAAACCGGGAAACTGTTTTGTTCTGAAACTCTGCTCTGCAGATCTGTGTGGTGCCTAAATTAAGATTTTTACGATAACGTCCGAGGCTCCGTTTGTCTTCCAGGTTTATCTACCTTCGGCACTCCATATCTGTACTATCCAGATACAAAGGCCAGCTCTTTTAAGGGGATTTAACACATCTCATAAAATAGCTTTGCCTCCAGGCCATTTTGCTTTTAATTAACCATAATTTCTGGTTCTGGTTTAAACCCCATTATAGATTCATGTTTGTAATTTTACTGCTATTTACTTATTTATTATTTTTGCTTATCCTATTATTTATGGCCTGTGCATGTAAAGCACTTTGTAGCATTGTTGTAAAACATACCCACATCAATCACATTTAACAGTGTGATTTATATGCCGGATCCATTATGCATCAGTTAGTTATGATGGCTGAATGTGAGTGGCAGAGGCATAATTCAGTTTGGAGTGCCATCTACCAACAAATTACTAATCAAGGTTTCAGGACAAGGGGGGAAAAAACGAAAAGAAATTTCATGAATAAAGCAAGAGAAGAATAACTTTTTAATGCATAAATAGGTGAAGGAAATCATGCAGTTTTGCTTTTAAAAAATTCAGCCCACCACAACCACAAAGTTGAAATGCATTATCTGTTCGGCATATATTCAGTATAGCTGTTTATGTCCACAGCTAAACAAAAAACAAAAAGCAATCTTGACTTTCACCTAAATAAAATCCAATTCGGCTAATTAATAGAGTCAACTTGCTTTAAAAACCATAATCTGAATATGTAAAGAAAAATATGTTAATATTGCTAAAGACTTGAGAATGAGGTGGATGTTCACTTTCCAGCAAAACAATCACTCCAAGCACAGAGTTGAAAATGGAACAGCTTAGATCAAACCATATTTGAGTTAGGATGGCTTAGTTAAAGTACCGACCAATATCCAAATAAGAACACTTTTTTTTTTTTTGCAAAAAAGATTGAGTAAAATGTTTACCTCTATTAGCAGCAAAAAGTGTTTGTATCTCCCTGTATTTGCTGAATGTAAAAGTATGCCACTTCAGTTTTTAATTTAAGCAAAAAAAAAAAATGTTAAAAGCTTGTAATAATCTCCTTCTACTTCAAAATTATTTGCCATTTAATTTCTGTTTATCACATTACATCCAATTAAAATACAATGACAATGTCGAAATGTTTTAAGGATATGAATATTTTTGTAAGGCATTGCATGTGATTAAAAATTTAGCATTTCGATGTTGCTTAGTAACAGTAACACATTCCAGGCTTTTGATTATACATTTCCATCTGAAAAAAGGATAAAGTAATGGATGAAAATCTTTCTAATTTTTACTTTTTTTAAAAAATTCACATATTAATAAATGCAAGTTATTGAACCAAACCCAAAACAAGTTTTCCAAAGCAATATTTAATAAAATAAAAGTAAAAAACATACTTGAAACCGTTCAGGCATACGACTCCCACCTCTGACGTGCACCACATCTGTTCTTATGCAGCTTTTACACTTGATTGCAATCACTTGTGAATTATTTTTTTCACTGGACATATAATTAAGAAAGCGTAAGACAGCCTGTCTAAGGTCTCAGTGGGGATGGTGTGTGTGTGTGTGTGTGTGAGATAAAATCAAGTCAATATGGTAAGAAAAACCTCCAACAAATTGTTTAATAGGATTTTGTCAAAGCATTGACTATGCCAGAGCAACCTAACCTCAAACACTTTGAAAAGGAAAGATCTTTGACTAAAACATTATTAGAGGAATTTGCTGATCTGATTCCCACACATATACACTTGAGTGACACTGCTCCTTCAGTTCATATGTTTAATTTATTGGAAGCCCAACCTTTGCAGCTAAGACAGTTTGTGAAATTTCTTCAAGGTTTAGGAGTCTAATTATGGGAATGTTTGATTATACTTCCAGAAGTGCATTTGCAAGGTCACACACTGATGTTGGACTAGAAAGCCTGACTTCAAGTCTCCACTCTAATCCATCCCAAAGTTATTCAGGAATGTGGAGGGTTGAGGTCATGACTGTGCAGGCCAGTCAAGTTCCTCCACAGAAACTGATTCGTGTCTTTATGGACTTTATTTTGTTCACTGGTACACCTTCATTATTAAAGAGAGAGAATTATTTTCCCACAAAGCTGGGAAAATAAAATCATACCATATGTCCTGGTGTGCTGAACCCAATTTCCTAAAAACTTCTCCACGCCTTAGTCTCCTCTGAGCCAAACTTTAGACTTGATACAATGTAATCAGACTTGATACAATGTAATGCAGCTTTGTACTACACTTGGTGATGTGAGCTTTGGATGCAGCTGATCAGGCATGAAAACTAATTTCATGAAGCTCACACACTCTTCAGCTAATCTGAAGGCCATGAAGTTTTTAAGATCTTTATCTCTGCAGACGGTATGCAACCTCTCTGCACCCTGCACCTCAGCCTCCACTGACCCCATTCTGTGATTAAATGTGGCCCATCACTGAAGCAGCTCCTGCTGCTTCAACTTCCTTCCACTTTGTTTTAATAAAAACAATTGACTGAGGAATTTTTAGTAGTGTGAAAAATTCACAAGTGAGCTTATCGCACATCCTTTAACTACATATTGTTAAAATGCACCTAATGACTGCAAACAACCCAGTCTTTCACACTTCCTGAAGTTTGGGCTAAAAAGTAAACTTTTGATGAGATCCAAGAAAAGCAGACGTGATGTTTCTTTATAGAGGTGGGTGACCCTCATAGAAGGACAATCATCAATGCAGTTCTCCCTCAGTCACGCTTTTACTGTAGAGAGGCCAAAGAGAAGCTATTACTCACTATAAGGTTCATGTCAGTTCCCTGGGAAAAATTCACTGTTCGAATAATAAAGTGTAGGTAAATAATTTTTTTATTGTGCCATAAGGAAAACTGTCAGGAAACTTGATAAAACAGAGATTAAACCATCAGGCTACAATTCCCATTAGGGTGTGTGCAGAAAAAACCATGCAGAGCAGTTCACCTCACTTTACTGAAAAAGATAAAAAAAAATGCATCATTTTAGATTTTACTGTTATTCTCGCAGGAAACTGCCGTCCAACCAGGACACAAAAGCTAAGGATGTCAGGATGATTATCACATTGCAACAAACGATTCAATAAGCCGTTCAATAAAGTTGAAGTCCATAATTTGAAAGACCCATTATTTTTTATTTTTCAGCAATTCAGGAATCCTTAATTTGCTACTTGACCTTTGATTATCTTGTTAATGATCCAATTTAAACCAAGCTACAGGACTCGCCTTAAATTTGCCTCTGGAAATTTTATGATTCATGTTTATGGCACTTTTGTTAATGTCTAATTTCTTGCATTTTAAGAACTTTTCTTTGAATCTCTTGTGCTATACTTCTTCATTTGCCAACTCACTGTTGTGGTCTCCAAGCACAGCTTGGGAAAAACATCTAAAGGACAATAACGTAGTCTAAAATAAATGCTCTCATTACGCTGCCTTTAATTTACCCCTCTGCATTGCCCTACCAAAAGAGTCCTTTTAAAAATGCATCAAAAGAGATTAAATCAATAACCGGACACCCGAGGAATCAGTGGAAATAAGAGTCATACACATCCCTTAGGCTCTCTGGAACAGAGGTGAATTTAAATTACACAAAAGCTTCAGCTCTTGTCCTCAAAAATCTTGTAAATCTGCTAAAGTCCCCCACCAGCAGCTGCTGACTAAACTCTGAATTTGTGACAAGCAAGAGACAGATCATCACCAATGGGGAGAAATTTGTTCATAGATTATATACGATGACACTGCCTCTGAAAAATACATCTTAAGTTTGGAAAACTATCACACCACATCACAACACTCAGTCCCTGTGACTTCTGCAGAAGTAATATCTGTTTACTAACTCAGGCCTAAGTCGAAGTGTGCTCTATCTCTTAGTTCTTTGCATGACAGGAATGCACTAAAACTGCTTATCCAAAGTCAAAATAGCACACAAAATGCTCTCAAGGCAGGCAAAGTACAATTATGGTTCTGTACAAAAATATTAATTCCTACTTTTTTATATTCTGCTTCTAAATAAATAGATTTTGCTTATATCTTTTTACTTTTAAAGGTGACCGATTATGCTTCCTTGAACAGGTTAGGATAAGTCCATGGGCTATACAAAACATGTTCATTACATTTTTTTTTGTTTGTTTGTTTTTGCAGAAAATCATTGTTAGATAATGGGATTTTAGTTTGCTCTGTTCTGAGCTCCTTTCAGAATGATATGCTTTGGGGCCTCTTGTCACTCAAGATAATCTGCTGCTGGCCACGCCCCCAACTCAACATTTACACTCCCACATAAAAATGGCTACAAACTGATGCACAAATATACAACCATGCAAGTTTGAAAAGCAGAAGTGGAGCCTCCAGTATAACCAACAAGAATGTAGCAAATTAAGTGTTTGAATATGCTAAATAAACTAGAAGTCTGAAACACAAGAAATACTTTTAGCATTAGGAAAGTCAATCTGAAAGAGTCATTAGCTGAAAATGGGAAAAAAAAAAAAAAGAAATAATAATAATAACAATAATTAAAGATCAACTGAAACATGTTGCATCATTCAGGTGCCGTCAGGTTTTCACAGTGGAATTTGAAGAAAAACGTGCCATAACAACTTTTCATGAAGTTAAATATGAAAAATGTTTAATGAATCCAATGAATTTTATCATGTATTAATAAATAAATCATATATAACCATAGAGACACAACTGATTTAACAATGAAAACAAAAAGCTTAGTCTACAAGTTGATCTCCTTGGAAATGACAAAATCAACCTCAGTCTCTGAAGAAACAGTTTAATGACTGTCAATTATTTCTATTTCCTCATAAGTTTTCTGTTTGTGTTTGTATCCGACATTTTGGGAAATAGTCCTGTTTACCTTCTTGGCAGGGGTTAGACTAAAAGATCGATTATCAATTTCATCTCTGTGTGTGTAGTGGAGATGAAGGATGTGTTTAGCCTTGCCTATCGCAAATTCTGACAGCAGAGAGGAGCAGCATGGAGGCTGCAGTGGCATTTCAACAACTTCAAACCTGCCATGCACACATGCTAAACTACTTGGAATTATTTTCACTCAAAATTATTCTTTTCACTTCTGATTTTGTTTTTAAGCGGATGGTCATTATGCCTAACAGATCTTCAGGCGACAAGATTATTGTATGCTTTTTAGAGCTGAAAAATGTCCTTGAACAATACATTTTGTGCCTGCACAGATGTGAATCTGATAGCAGTCAAACTCCTGGGAGGGAAGCAAAAAGAAGGATATTTTCTGAAATGTCAGGACATTCCTTTGAACCAAACAATCTAAAAGATTTCCGTTTCATGCCTAATCCTCTGCGTATTTCAATACTTGCTGGCTTGATCTCTATTATGAATGAAAAGTTTAAAACTATCTGGCAGCTTTTTTGATTCCCTGCAGATCTTCAGAGGCACTGCAGGTGCATTCTAATGCCTCCCCTATCTGACAGAAGGATTTTTGCATTTTGTTTGGTCTCATTTAGAGACATATGTCACAGCTCTGACACTGGGGTGTTTTTTTGTGTGACCTTTTTCTATTCCCACATCAAGTCTGTCCTTTACACCTGCATCCAGGCATCTCAAGTGCAAAGAGGTCAACTCACAGAAATGTGGGTCACTTCCTTTTGGCTTGGATTTGTATAGCACTTTATCAAGTCAACAGAATCCAAAGTGCTTTACACTACAATTAGTCATTCACCGATTAATAGACACATTCACACATGGATGGTGGTAACCTACATGCTAGCCACAGCTGCCCTGAGGCAGACTTGCAGAAGTGATGACGGATTGTGTGTGCAGTCTCACACCATCTTCACAGCTGCGGTACGTACTAGAGTTGCTCAACACCAACAGAGTTTGCAGGGAAACTGCTAATTATGTACAAATAATTAATGTAAGCATCAGAAACATGATAATATTAATTTATCCACATACATGCAATTAATACTTGCACATATATACACTTCTATAAGTGTACACTTCTAAAAATGTATCTATAAGAGATACATTTTTCTGTATCTCTTATAGACTACAGTTTCAGAACATTCTAGCAAGCTCCTAAATATGCCTCTGCATCCAGCACTGGTGGAAATGTTCTTTCTCCATCACATGTCTGCATTTATTCACTATAAGAGTGTTTTATTTACAACAATGACACTTTTTATTCTTAATATTTATGGATTTTTATGTAAAAGCACCCCAGTTTATATTTCATGAAGTCCCACTTCCGTCATCTAAACATTATTTTTTTATGCAGAAAGGAGAATCACAGATCATACTTTTTTTTTTCTGAATATTTAAATGAGCTGTGCCAAGGTGGCTGGCATGTCTCCATGTGTGCTCAAATTCTGTTGATTGGAATGGAAGAAGAAAATGTGCTTGAGTCCATTAGTACACACAATTTCATGCATCAAGAGTTATTTGGCAGCACATTGTTTTCTTGTTTAAGTTTTTCAGCCGGAAATCCACACCCCACTTTGTTCATGTGGCCCCTAATTAGAATCTGATCTTGTGTAAAAGAAAACAGATTGATAGGCAGATGCACAAAACTATTAGTGAGGGCTAATTATTCACAAATCTGATTTAGCATGTGCTCCAAATTCTGAAAGTTGATGTCAGTCTCTTGTAATCCAGATTGTACTATTCACTTATTTGAAAATGACAATGCAACGCCAGAAACTGCTCAGAGTTTTGAAGAATTTCTCATCAGGTTAAAGACTGAAGCTCTTGTCGAATCTTTGACGTACCTTCAGTTTGGGCATCATCTATGTCCCTCAGGCACAAAAAAGCTTTTTTTATGTAAAGGTTGTCGTTGATTGCTACATATTTCCCCTAAATTAAAATGATCAGATGGCATTTACAGTATCCCTCTTTAAAAAAAAAAAAAAAAAAAAAGATTACTTTTCCATTTATCCATCCATTCGGTTTAAACATTTCACTCACAGTCATGAAGAAATAAAAACAAAATAGCAAGGTACCCAGGGGCGTACCTTACTACTGGCAATTATGACGTGAAAAAGTGAAACATTTTTCTGTATCTCTAAGCGAATTGTGAGAGAGAACTGTGATCAAATAAAAACAAGTGCCAATCGCACCCATCTGCTGGAATTGGAGGGTGGGAGGCTCCTCTATTTAGGGTAAACTGCTTTGCAAATATTTTACAAAAATAAAGCAAACAATAGAAGCAAATCAGTTGCAAAATGGAGGAGATTGTAGTGCTTTGTCAATTTGTCTGTCACAGCATTACAAAACAGGCGGTGATGCAGCGTAAACCAAAATCTTAGATTAGTTTCTACAGACAAGAAGTGACATAGGAACATATCGATATGAAAATTGAATAATATAAAATATATTATTCTGGAACTTACCAGATTTAATTTGAGCTCCATATTGAGGACCCCTCCGCTGTCTAAAACAGGCATCAGGTTGATGGCGAACACAGCGGCCCGGTCAGGTGGAATGGATATGTTTGGACCAAAGAAGACGTAGAAGTGCACAGAGAAGGTATCCAGCTCATTACGCAGGGTGGGGCGGATGGGCCAGCATTTGTTCGTGTCTGCAGTGGGGGCGAGGTAAATGATGCTGTCCTCTGAGGTGTGCAGGTGACTAGCGTTCTGAGCCAAGCCAGGCAGCGATGCCATCAGCAGCGTGTCTGAAAGGGAGAAGCCCATCGCTGTTCCAAAAGACTGAGGCATGTTCATGGACGAGCTGGACTGCGCTCGGTCCTTCGATGAGCTGGGTTTGGAGCAATCTGATCGGGGAAAGATAACATTTCAAAGAGGATAAATTATTGTCTTTTGCAAAAAAAAACAACTTTTTTTTTAAATTTTTGTCACAGTTCAAACAAATTCCAGAGATCTACAGCTAGGCTGGGACAATGTGTCCATGTTAAAACTTACGGTACTGTACTCAATAAATGTAGCCTTCACAGAAGAGAGGCAAGGCCAAATATTTTATTGCATAAAGGACATGAGTCCCCTTTAATGTTTGCCTTGAGCTATGTAGGCAAAAAAAGGTGTTCTGGCTAGATGAAAAAAAAAAACCCTAACAGTGCAGAAGTTGGTAGAGACAAAGCCCAAAACCATTGCAACTGAAAAGTGAAATACAGTGAAGTATTTGGTTGTATTATACAAAATGTGAACGTTTTCAGAGTCATTCCTGCATAAGTTCAGCATTCAGTGACATTTTTATTGGCTTTAAAATCTTAGCGTTAAAGTTACATTTGTGTAATAAAAATAACAAATAAAATGAAAATGTCAAACAAAAACGGAAAGGAAGACAGTTGAAAAATGGCTCGAAGTAGCTAAATCCTACAAGACGTTTCAAATGACTGCCTTCAGCTGGCTTCCAGAGCCACAGACTGATTCTTAATGAGACATAGATTCACTGTAATTGCTAACAGTACGCTCTCTCTTTCAACACAAAGCAACTCACTGCAAAATGGTCATTGATGACAACTGGCTGGGAAGCATCAAATACCAGCAGTCCTCCAGGGAAAAGCATTTGTCAAAGGATTTTCTAGCTCACCCTCGTTTGCATACCGTTGTCTCTGAGGAAGCGTGAAGGATTCTGACATGTTAGAACAGCTGAAGCTCATCTAAAAATACCTAATAATGCGTGCTCCAGAAAATGATGAAGACCAATATGCAGAATAAAGCCAATAGTTATGTTGGTTTACGTGAGGATGGCTATACAAAGAAGGGTTGTAACCACATGTTTCATGATATTAATAATTGAGAGAAAAGTCTTTGTCTTGCTTGAATTCATAGCATAACGCATGAACTCTCTTCTTTGTCCGATCACCCAGGGTAAAACACCTGCAGTGAAAAAGCTCTACACAACAATGATAAATAATAAATTGTAACCTACTTTTTTCATGCACCGTCTAGCCATCGACTTTGCTTTTAAACTGGAACGAATTCAAATAAGGTTGCACATTTCCATCTCAGACGCATGTAGCAACAAAAATTAAGATTATCAAGCAAAGCATTAGGAGGTGAGAACTCCAGATGGTCTCCCTTCTGAACCTGAGGTGTTCCTCAATTCAAATCTGCAAAAGGTCAAGTAAGATCTGGCTGCCAGGCAGGAGGAGAGACAGCGTGTGAATAATTAGTGTCTGTGTTGCCATGGTCACAAAGTGCACGGCACGGCGTGGAACAGAGGGGGAGAATTGCTACATGGGAGTGGACTTCCCACAGATTTGTGAGCCATCCCTTGTAGGAAAGGCATAAAAATACCCTAAACTCCTTAACAGCATGTAGCAGTTGCCTGTAGATTATTCGTCCTTTTCCCCAGTCCCTGTTAAACTATCCTGCACTGTTCTTGAACACGCTTCTTTTATTGAACTGAAGGAATCTTTCCTCAGTTTTCCAAGTGAAACATGCCGATCACCATCAGTTCCTCCCAACAACCTCCTTACTACATTTCTCATGATTCATTGCAACATGCAGAAGTATTTCAATGTAAAACCAAAACTATGTTGTTGTTTTTTTTTTTAATTATGACCAGCAATCTGAGATGCTAAATGTGCAATGATAAAGAATAAAAGCAAGTTTTTCTTGAACAGTAAGGGTTTGTCTTCGTTAAAAATACTTCAAAGACAACATACCTAATTAACACTTGATGATTTTTTTGTTTTGCTTATTCCCTATCTAGAGATGGAATAATGGCAACATTTTTCCACTTACAGTTTTTGTTTAGAGGACATGGACACAAACTATTTTGATTAAATTTATGAACAAAAAAAGGGGTATGAAATAGTAATCTGCAAATGTCTTTAAAGAGATAGCAAGTTTTTATTTAACTACACTAACATAGTATTCATGCTTTTCCACAAAAGAACAGCTCCAATAATTATGTCTTTACTTTTATTCTTATTATAAAATTTTATTTTTCTATTATGGAATTAAGGTGTTTTAAAACTGTGAAACTCCACAAAAAACCCCTGCTATACTAAGGAAGAGCTTTCTTGACAAATATGCTGTTTTGATGGTAGAATAATTTAACATTATTACTTCATGTATATTGGTGTCCATGCCATGACTACAAATGCACTGCAGCCCACTACTGACTTGACACAAGTTCATGCTTAGTCAAGAGTGCTTTGCATCAGTTTGTATCACTTTGAGAAACACTTTATGATCAATTTGTTATACGCAGAGCACTAATCTACAGATACAGCGGCGTATTACTGATTATCACTCAGGAGAGTTATGCACCAGCTCTGATACTGACTGCCAGCAGGAAGATGTTGTTCTATATGTCTGGGATCAACGAAAACACTTTCGGATTAAACTTTAATGGCAACATTTTTTTATACTTTTGGGAAAACATAAATGTTCACTTGGCATAAACAAATGTATAATCTTCCGGAAGAAGCGGTTTAATTAAAAACTTAACTGAGTGTTTCTGCTGAAAAATACTCATGACATGGTCTGGAATGAACAGCAGGTTGAATCTACATTAGCCTAGAGACATGCAGATCAGGATTTTTTCAGACTAGTACCGATTTCTTATTTTCTTGGAGGCGTTTTTCTGCTGTTTCCAATTTTTAGAAATTCCACTTGGTTCTTTTTTCACATATTCCTTTTTTACTCCATTGTGTAGGTGATAAACCTTATTTTCTGGAAACACTGACTGACCAAGAAAATGGTCAAACAAATCCCTTTTAATTGTTCAAACAGCTTAATCACAATCTCCACCAAACATCTTAAAAGAATCAGAGGTGCTAAACTATGAGGTTAAAAAAAAAACACAGCTTATTCATATGTATTCAGTCTCACCTGTGACTTGCACACCGATGCGAAAGTAGACATCTGAGTTGCTCAGATACCTCTCAATGAGGATGTAGTACCATTGCTCCCAGGCAGGTACGAGGGTGACTAATTCACACGGGTTCCACTCCCTGCAGTCGAGGGCACTCGAGTTGTGCACCGGCGGCGCCCGCGCTCTCATCTTCAGCACCACGGGACAGGTGTCGCTGCTTTTGTTTTTGGTGCTGCAGTTTACCAGCTGAACCTTCACCTTTGATATATAATTGGGAATGAAAACCCTGCACAAACACAAACAAATAACCACATCCTCCGTATGAACAGAATATTGTACACATTAGGATATGTAAGACAAACACAAAAGGCATTTCAGTGTTGCCGGGAAATTTATATAGTGACGGTTATGAATAAAATCAGTTTAATCAGAATTAATCCTGGAACAGATTCTAAGTTTTGAAAAAAGGTGGTTCAAAAAAAAAAAAAAAAAAAAAAAAAAAAGCTGGATGAGTGATTTGTGTTGAAACAACATGCCTGAAAAAATGAATTCATTTATGCTACCACTGGATGTTCAAGGATCTAGATTGTGCTGAAATCAAGTTTAGATTTTAATTTCGATGGAAGTCATCTTCAAAATAATTTAATTGTAAAAAAAAGGAGTTAATTTTATATTATTTGCTCAATTTGTTGCTTATAAATTCCAATTTCATGCAAGTTTTGTCAAGGCTTTAAAACATTATTTATGAACCTTCTTTATAAAATATAAGCAGCACTGTTAAATTCTTTGTTTCAGATAAGCTGTGCAGACATGTGTCTCCTTATGCAAAAAGTTCTTACTTTAGACTGTTCTTCTGTTGCTTCAGAGAAGTTGTATTTTCTACAGGGACATCCACTATTTAACAGGAGGGTTGCAGTGAATGATGCATATTACTAATTATAAGCAGTGACTCACTCACTCTATTAGCAATGCATAAGGATAATCTAGCAAGAACCGATTAATTTTATGACCTGATCCAGTGACTCAAAATGGTTTTCAGTTACAAAGTGCCATTAAATTATGTCAGCAAATCGATAAAAACAAGAACATGGTTTTAGCAGAATTCAAAAGCAAATAAACACAATCCATCCTCACACTTGCTTTTTAAGATCCGACAAAAAGAAAACACTCACTTGTAAAGTGCTGATCTGTTATGGATTGGGATCATCTGGTCAATGAAGTATCCAGGATAAAGCACCGAAATCCCAATCAACTTCTGGACGATGAGCTGTGGTTGGAACAGGTACTGGCATTCCTCAGACAAACCCTGAAACAGCATCACAGCAGCAGTTTCAGTCGGTGTTTCATCGGTTTTCTCATTAATATTCCTCTAAACCTGGTAAAGAGAAGATTAGGTATCATTCAGAGGCCAAAAATTCTCTAATGGACTGTGTGCATTAAGCTTGTCAGCCTCCTGGATTAATATGACTCTGTCCTCCTCCTCTCCGCTACACAGCGTAGCATGCACACCCACCATTTCATTTGTGTTGCTCTGAACCATTAATGCTTCAGAGATGAGGCAAGCACCAAGAATGACTTAAAAGCCAGGAGTCCATGTGTTGCTTCCACACACGGTCCACTTGAAAATGTGTTTGGAAAAGAATAGAACCTGAATGTGAAAGGACAGGTGTGAATGCAAAATGAGGTCTTACATCCCTATCATACGATCACTAACCCCCTTGTGCATAAGCAACAATTACCGTGGTGTGTCATTACTCTAGGAGCTGCAAGGGTGACCTCTTGATTTATTACAGCCTGTCCTCCCGACCAGCAGCAAACGTCTTCTAGAGCAAGCTGGGTTTTAATTAAGACTCTTTCAAAATGGATTTTTCAAATCTGGTTGCTTTACTTTGTATTGGGTGGCAATAGTCTTAAGTTTGACCATCTCGAACATAGAAAATCAGCAGTTTACTTCAGGCAGAATTTCTGGGGTTTTCTTTTGTTCTTTCAAACTCCATTAGAGCCAAGAAGAACCAAGATTCCCTGAAGAAATCCTGCCTAACTGTGTTATTTTAATGCCTTTATTCAGACATGCCCACAGAGGCTGTGCGTTTTTCAGGGTCAACTCTGGGGTATACAGTCAGTTTAAATTCAGCGTTACCTGAGCAATCTCATGCAACAGTGCTGCAATGAATGCAACCTTAAAAAGATGTATGTTAAACTCAGGGCTCGTTTCTGATTCCTTTGTTTGTAATGTACTTTTGTTGCTTACCTGACAGCACTGACTTCAGTGCGGGATGACTTAAATACAATCCTATCTGTCAGCAGCTCTTTAAAGAAGATTCTTCCAGTAGCTGGTGTGAACAGATTTTGCACATTATTCCACCAATGAAATTTTTACAAGAGGATCTTCCTGTGCACAATTTATTAATGGGCCATTAATGTTTTAGGTTCTCACAGAATTGTTCATCTACTGGAACACGGGCAGCACATGTTGGATTCCAGTTGGAGGTTTTATGAAAAGCCTGAGGCTATGCTATTCGTTTTCCTCAATTTGTGAAAGTCTACAAGAAGGTTTCAGTCCTAAGTAACATAATCACACCAGCAGGTGGCGATAGAGCAGATATAACTGGGATCGAGATTCAGAAGAAGAGCATTGGTTAGTGAACGGAGGTCCAGCTCTCATGGAAGTGGTGATTGTTGTAGCTCTTCTGTTTTGTTTTACCTATTATGATTGATTGATTGATTTTATTAATCCTTTTCATAAAAGCAACTTTTAATAATAAACAATTTTACTTTGAAAATAAAAGATCTAGTGTTGAATTTTGACTTTCTGCCATTCTGTGTGATTTACATCACTGCACTTAATGTCATTGGAGTGTAAGATCTTGTTCTGTCATTATAGATCACTTGCTGTGACCTTCGAATTAAATTTTGCCCTTTTGACCGCACCTATTTTTTTGTTGTTGTTGTTTTACATCTTGCAGCAGTCAGCTAAGACTGACTTACGCAATCTCTTGAGTCTTTGATTTACATATGAAGGTATTTAATCAGTGATGTTTTAAACCACAACTTTCCTAATTCAGTCAGCCCAACACACTGGGCTGAAATGGGAATAAATCCATGAAGATGAACTGGAACAACAAATGTGTGCAACGGATTTCCTGAGACAGAACCAACAAAAATCTAATATTTATATTAGAGTGACTGATTTATTTCTACTAAATTAGAAAGTGGAAAAATGCCCGATGACATAAGCTGCCATCATTCAGCTACCACAAGAGCAGGGCTTGAGCAGGCTCAGCCAACGGGCTAATGCATAACAATTCCCAATACTACTTATTTCATGGCATATATAAAACTGTGCTTCAAGAGTTTTAGTCTGATATTTTACGTAGAGTTGAAAATTCTTTCACAGTTCAAGATAGTTTACTAGAATTTGATGCTTTAACAGAGTTGGTACAATAAGTATCTGAAAGTAAAAATAAATAAAAATGGGGGATTATGTTTGAATGTTTTATGAAACCGTTTAATGTTCAGCACCTATAGTTTCATTAAAATATGTATAGATTCTTCTAACAGCAGTAAGGTGGTAGTTATTAGTAGAAGGTGATTTCTATCATACGAAGGTCAACACATATCCATCAATAGCATTTTCTATTGACTTTTCCAACACACATATTTGATCTTTAAAATATTTGGACAAATAAGTTGCTTTATTTAAAATGAATTTGCACCACAGATAAAGTTGTGCTTGAAGCAGACGACTGCTTCTGAGGTAGAGTTCACAAGCAGTCGTCTGAACTCCACCTATTGCATGTAGCAGAAATTTTTGTAAGTCAAAGAACCAACAGCTAAAAGCTGCTTATTTGTTCCCTAGAATGCAGGCTGGATCCTCCCCGTTCTTTCTTTTCATCCTTTTCAAGTTGAAATCAACTGTTTTTCCTTTACAATTGCTTCATAAAGCAGAATATTTGTATTTCTGTATATACGGTGTAAAAGTAGAAGCTTTTCCCCTTTTAAGCCACGGTGGCTTGCATCCCCAATGCCCCAAAAAGAAAACCAATTCTTTTGGGCATTTGATGTGATGGAGACTTCTGATGATATGTTTGATTGTTGTGTACTAGGTGCACTTTTGCCAGCCAGTGAAAACCACAGAGCAAGCACAACAGAGCACCGTGCTGGCCACAAATAAATCACCCGAAATGGAAATCAGCAGGTGTTTATGCAGCCAAATAGGAGAACAGGATGAGATAAAGTAAAACTCTCTGATACTGTTCTGCTTCTTTTGACTCTGCACCACAAGCTGGAAAACGAATCCTTGGAACTACTGACATTTTTTTTTCTTTTTTCATCTATAAAAGGGAGTTAAGCATGCATTAAAAAAAATGGTAGTTGATCTCATTAAAATTATGTTACCAGTCACCACTGACGAGTAATGAGCAGCATAAGAGTGACTCAAGCATCTAATTTGCTGCCTTAAAAAGCAAACGCTTGATAGGAGATTTCCACAATTCCGCCATGTTAACTGCAAGGCTGCAGCGGCTGCAATATTGGCCTGCCGGGTCAATATCAAGGCAGATTTATTCACAGCATGTGTTTGTCAGTGGAGCTCTGGGAAGTCAGTTAGCTTTGATAAATGCCCGGGCTCACCTTGACTGAGATCTTGCCCTCATCCTTGGGTAAATGTGCGGCTAAGAACCAGTCTCCTGGGAGAGGACTAGTCACATTGAACGCTCCGGTTGTTCGGTTTGGAAGAGTCCAGGTCAGGGTCACGGCGAAGGACCCCGGGACGACCGTATCCCGAGGGAAGCGGGTGTAAAGGGGGTTGATCACCGGAGGAGCTCCTGACCTGAAATACCTATTAATAGCAAAGCCACAATTCAAACTAAGCATCACTTGGATGAATAAAAAAGGGAGCAGCCTTATGGGAAATTGATATGCAGTGTGGTGAAAAGTATTTGTCCCCTTACAAGTTTGTTCTCACACAAAATGGTTTTATATCAGCCAGAGATAACCTGAGGAATTACAAAATACAGTTTTCAAATAATTCCATTCATTCAGCCAAAGTAATATGGCTGTATGTGAAAAAGTAATCAATCAGGGCTTGTGGAATCTTAACTAAGCTGAAACAGCAAGGTTAAATCAGGCATTTCATGAATTAACAAAGGGGGCAATTATATTTCCATGTATGCTAGGTGGGTCTGAATAGCTTTTGACCAATGAAATTTGTCTCATCTGTAGGGGGCAAATACTTTTTAATGTCTCTGGAGGCACTTCAGCTGTGTGAGCACAGATGGCCTCTATAAAATATGAATAATTCAAATTGAGCATCACTGTCTATCCTTTTTATTAAAAGATCACAAGAAATTTTGCAGCCCTCACCATAAACTACGATAGAAACAGATATGCAATATTAAAAGTTAATGCTAATGCTTTCACAGCAGCTCCTTTATGATTCTGAGCTGCTGGTAACAGTTGACCTTGCTCAGATAACCAGCCTGCCCTACACAGGTAAAAGTCTTATGATTGTCCACTTATTCCCTTCAAAAGGACATGACTCTGAAGTCATTGTCTTACACTGTCACATTGCGGTTTGGGCAGCTGTCTCCAAACGTGCCCCCTTGCTCCTTGAAGGTGATGAGGTTCCAGACGGCCATCATTGTGTCTTCAGGCACATTGAAGTGGAACAGCTCCACACTGGCGAAGGAGTTGAAAGCATTTAGCTTACGAGGCGTACGGGTGAAGTAATCAGTCACAAAAAGGCAATCTAGGGAGAGCAAAAACAAAAACATGAGTAAAGCACTTGATCTGTCTTTGAAAATCTGTCCAGTTAATTTGTATGTATACCACATTGTTTCTGCTTGTTGTTCTATTAACTGGATTTTTACCTTTAATTTCTCAATATCAAAAATTCTGACACCACAAAGCAACACTGACACCAGCATAATTTTCTGCACATGCTGTAAGAGTAATGGTGTATTCATTTCTTGTTCATAAAACAAAGATGGAAGAACCTTATTTTAGCATTTTATCCAACAACAAACCGTGAGTGGTTTAACATTAGATACTGAGCAAAAGGACTTTTCTGACTTACAAACCAGAGATTGGAGGTTTGAACTTAGGATCTGGGCACCACATAAAGTTTTAATCAAAAGAAAGAAACTCTGAAAAATTGTGAAAAATCCAACCATAACATTTTCTGAGTAGAGAAAAAAAAAACATCACAAGTTTAGGATAACCATTTCCAAAAACCATTGCTGGTGTGATCATTACCACAACTAGAAATTCCTCCAAGATAAACATTTTTATTGTTAAAATTTCAAATACTAATTTGACTTTATGAGTTTATTTTATCTCCAGACTGGTGAAAGGAAAGACAGACATGCCATTTAGGAAAGGCAGATGTTCATAAGTCCTGGAATAAAGCCCAACATTTTCAACAACTGAAACTGAGACAAGGAAGACTGGACAAGGACACAAATTCATCAAGTCACCATGACCAGCCAGGAGGATAGTAAAGGAGCCAAATGTATTTTTACATTGATCGCTTCACTCCCTGAGTTTTGTTTATTTTATTACATTTCTTTTTGTGGCACCCCTGACAGTTTCCAGTTAAAGAATGAAAAATTTGTGAAAAATTAATGAGTTAAAAGAAGCAACAAAAGAGTTTCAAAATTCCTAAATGTGTCATCATCTTTTTCCTACAGTTGAAAGTCTTTTTAATGAGATACCAGAGAAAGTGCGAAAGTGACTAGACTTCTCTCTGACTACCTGAAGCACAAAACACTGTCATTGCCACAACTTGTACTCCGTACTGATGGTCAGCTGGCTGAAAGAAGGCAACTAGACTTTACCCTCACTTAATAAAAAAAACAAATTTCGTCCATAGACATTTGTACAGCGAGAACTAATAGTGCCATACACCCTGTCAGTCAAGACCAAAACAAAACCAACATTTTTAAAATCATTGCTTTAATGGTAATACCATAATTATTGCTGCAAATATTTAAAGACAATCTGCCTGTGGCATCTAATTAGCAAACTAATCTAATAATGGCACTCCACATTAACTGGTTGTACTTGTTGTGAGCCTAAGTTTTCACTACAAACCCAGGCTTGTGTGCATGCAAGACCTTCAACTGCACGGCCCTTCTCCAGTAAATCTGACGATGTGATTCCAAGTTAAACAGACAAACAACACAAATGTGGAAACTGCAGAGATCCATCTAAATGTTAACTCATATCAAGTTTGCAGGCAGGGTGAACGGAAGTGACAGATGGAGGCACAGGACAAAATTCAGTTGTTTTTTTCTTCTCTACCCGTTGTGCAGATGGGAAAAACGTTCATATATTTGCACAGGAAAATGTTTCTTGTTTTCTGATCCCTCTCATTTCCTCATCCTTGGCACATTTAAACACAGGTGGCATTGTTGAAACTTTCTAGAGTAAAAAACTTTTTTGGTTGAATCTAAATGTAGCCAGGAATTTTACAGTACGTTTTCTCAAGCAGCACAATAATGAGGACGCAGTGTTTCTAAACTACAACTGGAAAGCAACAAGAGCTAAGTAGCTGACTGCAGGCTCCACCTGTGCAGATAACCTGACTAATTAGCCACCTGATATCAGCTTATTATGCTCCCACTGTGTTACTCTATAAAGTGCTGAAAGACAAAAAGGGCTAATATTTTATATGTTATGCCATATTGTGCAAAAGATATATTTATGGAGAGGTAATATTTATTTATTTTTGTTTGTTTGTTTAGTTTTCTCACTTCAAACAAGAAAATTCCTTTTCATAAAAAGAAGACATAGCTTGAACACTCATATTGTGATCAGGTGCCTCCCTCTCTGCTGTGATGCAGCTCTGCCTCTAACACCCTCCACGCAGGAGAGGCTGTCAGGAATGCAGAGAAAGCTGTAGCAGATGAAGAGAATGACCCAATTAGGAAACTTCTCCTTTCTCTTTTATTTTCACTCAGACAAGGTAAATTCTTGGAAACCATGCTGGCTATAATTCCAGGAGCCATTGGAAACTAGTTTTAACATTATTATTATGAAACCATAATGACAATATCTACTATTTTTTTTATTTAGATTTTTTGTTAGTATGCCTTTGATCTCAGTTGACTTCAGTAAATGTAATTATAAAGTAAGCTACAACTGGTTATTAGTGAGATTTCTTGAATTTCTCTCTTTTTTTACATTTCCTGCTTTTACACAAGGTTGTAATCTAAAGATTTTACTTTCCTTTGAAAAAGACTTAACTGATCTTGTGGCATTTGTAGTGAAGTAATTTGACCTGATTTATAGGCGACAGCAGATATTTAAAGAAAATTTATTGACAGCTCATTCTGTTTTTTCCTTGAGGCTCAACATTAATTTAAATGCACTTTTGTTGATATTCTATGTTCTACCACGTAAGTCCACAACAGAAAGCTCCTCACTGAAGCTAAAAATGACGTTCAAAAGCTTAAATCAGCCAAATTTGTGATCATAGGCTTTGAGTGGCCCTTAAAGCTACAGATAAATATGCTTAACTAGCATCCTGCACAAGGGAAAATCCAGGATTACATCCACAGACGTTTCTGCACATAAAAAGAACAACATCTGGCAGGTGTAATCTGCCACGTTACCGACATGAGCTGGGCTGACACCAAGCACACCCTGCAGGTGGGCAAAAACTGCAGGTAACTACATGCAAGTCAGTTAATTGCCACACCAGTACATAAAGCATAAGTGTTATCATAAACATAAACAGCAGCACAGGTAGCAGATTTCCATGGGAACGACAAGGAGGCATCTTGATTTTTCATCTGCGGTGAATGTTTTCCATTTATAACACCTTTTCTCTTTGTGTTTGCACAAGACTCCTCTTACATCCTGTCCTTGCTGTAGCTGTGGTGACACGGCTCCACTTTTGAGAATTGCAAATTGCTTGCAAATCATAGAAAAATTAGATTTGACACAAATCTTTTGAGGAAGGAATTAGAAAGGAAACCCAATTTGTTTAATAGACGAGACAAAACACTAAGCAAGCTCATTGTAGTAATGTATCCATTTGTGGCTGCATGTTTTTACAAGTGTTCATTTGCCCCCCTTTATTATTAGAAAATAGCAAAGAAAAGTGACCCTGTATGCTGGAGCTGATGTGTTGATGCATAAAGAAAAAAGGTTCCCTTGAATGTGTTATGTTGTCTAATGTTTGTATTTTTAAAAATAAAAGATAAAAATGGCCTTTCTCTGCTCTTCCCACCCCCTCGCTCTACATCCGATTCTCAATGCGTTCACTGATTCTCACCTACAGTAACTGAAGGCAACCTTGAATGCAAAAATACAGAAAAAAGAAGTGAAAACTGAGAGCGGTAGAGCAGACGTGGTCTCAAAGCTAAAGCCTAATCCCATACAAAACTCCAAAATGTCTACTTCTCTCTTGTGTGAGCCTTTTCTGGACTTTCTGCATTATGTTTCAGCTTTTTTGCAGTGAAATTCCTTTTTGCTTTCATAGAAAAAATGCCTGAAGTCAAAGACAAAAGTGCAAAAGGATGAGTTTGATATTAACACTTTTGAATTTTCAGCATATTTTCAGTATTTTCTTCCCACCCTATTAAAAAAAATACAGAGAACATCCAAAATTACACAAAATTCTATCATTAATTTGATAGAAATATGTTTTAGAGGAAAAAGTCACCAATCTTCCAATTGATGACGATTACACAACAAAAAAATCTTTAAATTGCAACAGTGCAAGCAAAGCAAGTCTCCTATCTATTACAAACTGTAAATTCACTGTACTTTATTGTGATAAGTATAACAGGATTGTCCAGTTAAATGTTCAGGCTGGATGAAGAGCGGATAAATCAGAAAAGCAGCTAAAAGCCTGAAGGTAATCTGGAGGAGCTGGACATCTTCATAGCTCAGGATGTTCACTGACAAAGTGCATTCAATCTGCCTGAGTTTGAGGCATTCTGCAATAACACAAGTAAAAACGTATTTACAAAGCTCAGACATAATCCAAAACACTTCCAGCTGCAATAATACTGAAAGGTGGTTCCACAAACAATCGATTAAGGGGAGCTGAACACAAATGCATGCCACACTTTTCAGATTTTATTTACGATAAAGGTTGGAGAACCACGTACAATCATTTTTTACTGCACCATTACGCACCACTTTGAACTTATCGCATAAAACTCCCAACACATAGCATGAAAATTCATGGCTGTAAAGTGATAAAAATGTACCAAACAGAAACAACATTTTTCAAGGCCCTATAAATTACTGCTTGTAGTAATTAGAATCCATCTTACATTATACAATTTTGCTTACTTTTCAGACTGCTTTCCCTTTTTAATTGATGGTTTTGGGTAGCATGCAAAATTAATTGCAAAATTTCATCTCCTTATGTGAGCTGCAGACGTTATTTTGTATGCCGCAGTCAAATTAATTTCTGCAGCTTGGATGTGTGCCTATATGTCTAATTGCCAGCATTTTTACAATCTGCCAATAAGAAGTTATCACAAGGGAATTATACTCTGTAAATACTCAAAAATATGAGACATTGCGTTTGCAGGAAGCTGCAACCTTATGTTTACCGATAGCTATCAAAACATGGCAAAGTGAAAACATATCCACATTAAAATCTGTTTTACAACAGTAAGCTGATATATGTTTTTGTATTTTGAATGCATTTCATTTGACAAAGATTTGAAATTTTACATCCAAGCAAACAGTGGAAGCCTCAGTGACACCGAGGATCCATTTAACGCTGAGTTGTAAACATGCCAAAAACATCTCCATATGCTTGTTTTGTTTGCCAGCTTAATGAAGACATCTCATCAGAAGATAAAAGCATCCAAGCGCTTACAGGCTTTCTTGCAGCATGCTTCTGAATTTTGGTAATCTCTTCAAGGAGCACCTCCCTACCACAGATTTCTACTCTGGAAGAGAGGCTTAATACAGACATAATCCTGCTTTTTGTCATCTCAACATAAGATTTATGCATGAACACCTCACACGGCTGTCTGCAAACTTTAATTTTTAACAGCAGGATTTAAGAAAAAGTGCTCTTTTATAGATTTTCATGTGTGTGTGAGCAGGTTTCTGGGAGGATAAGATGCTGGATACGAGTGCCCACAACAACGAGGACTTCACCCTACTGCTCACACCCACCAAGTGCAATCTGCTTGAAGATAACTCACAGTCGGAATCATTTCTAGACCTTCTGCTCTGACTGACAACATTCACACAGATCCACTGCAAACACAAATGATTCTCCCGTATTTATTCCCAGGTTTATTACTCATAAACCTGGGAAGATAAGAATAAAAAGGCTGATTTCAGCTTTCTGTCTTCAGCAAAGTTAAAATAAACTGATGGAGCAAAACAGCAACAAGTCTGCAACATTCTCTGACAGATGCGCAGAAAAGTACAGTTTGTCCTGCATTTTGTTGTTGTCCCAGAATCCAGAACAGAGATTTTAATGTTTAGCTATGACATGTTGGTGGCTGACATTCCAAAGCCCAATAAAGCATGTATACTTAGAAAAATAACTAGAAGTCATTATAGTATTGCAGTTTTTTTTGCTTACATTAGGAGAAAAAGAGAAATACTAACATGAAAACTCTCAGATTGTTAAATTATATTTTTAAGTTTGAAGTCTGTGGGTAATTATGAAACTAGAAACAAAAAGTAACTACGGTTATGGTCATATTTACGTAATATTTCTGTACATTGCACTTTATAATAAACAAATTAAACACATAACGAAAGTTAATAACATAAGCGTCCAGTCTGATGTGTTTTCCTCCCTGTCAGTTTCATAACCGATACATTTCTTCAGTAGCGTTTATATCAGTGAACCATAATTGGCAGCTTTCTTTTCCTCATTCTTGTCATTTAAAATGATCATTTTCATCAGCTGGCAGCTGTGAAGGCAGCAGCGAAGGGTGGATGCTCAGGCGACTAAACCAGAAGCGGGATGCGGTGCTCCCACCGCCGCCTGTCCTGCTGCTCCAGCTCGGAGGATTTCAGCACCACCAACAAAAGGAACAGCTCCGCGAATCAAAGCGGCGGGCAGCAGCGCACACACACACACACACACACACACACACATCCACTCACCTCCAACAGCGCAGAAAAAGGTGTAAACAAGCAAGAGCAGCCTCGGAGGGCTACATCCCGAGCCCCGACCCTCCAGCTGCAACATCGTTAAAAGCCGAAAGCGTTGTGAGGGGGGCTCCAGCCCGGCTGCAGGTCTCAGGCGCTCTGCTGGTCTACATTTTTTCTGATTATCTGCCAGCGACCAGCTGTTTGTGCATGACGTCATTCCGACGACGACGTCGCCGGCGCCTCCTCTTTGGCTTTGATTTGGCAACCTCAATATGTCGAGCGATTTGATTGGACCAGCGGCCCTGTCCGTCCGCCGCGCGCGCTGCGGACGTGGACTGCAGCACAGGGCCTCGTCACCGCCGGAGCCGGAGAGTCCGCCGGGCCACCGCACACAGGAGAGTGGAGAGGACTACAGAGGCTGCAGCTGTCCCCCGAACCAGCGACGCAGCCTCCTCCTCAGAGAGCCGACACAGAAAGTTAGCGAGGACTTAGTGCTGCAAAGCCCCCTAAAATGTGTAAACATTTCTGTAGCAGTGATTTCGACTCTACTGTCTTTATTTTATTTTTTTTATCTTTATGGAAAGTTTCTCTAAAGTCCTTATTTCAGAGTGGATCCGTTTAAATGCAATACTGCAACATCTAACTTGAACGAAAGAAACTTGTTGATTTTTGGGAGAACTAAAAGAAAAAAAAAACTTTAAGAACTACAATTTGGTGATGTAAATTTTATTTTTCTTGCAAGAAAGATCAAGAATCAAGAATATTTATTTACAGTCTAAAACTGTGGTTAAAAACTTAGACTCTTTAGAATGAAATCAGCCATTTCCATTCACGTGCATTTATACAAATACAATCATCACCTTCCAAAACAAATGTCACAGGGCAGAAGTATAAAATATGGGAAAAATAATCTTACATTTGTGTCCAACACAGTATTAAACTTCAACCTTCGTAAGTGTCAACAATTGCTGCAGTGTTAGCTCACAGGACTTAGTGGAGATTCAGTTTTCTTTTTCATTCTTCTTTTTAATGTCACAGTAGACATTTTTTTCTCACCTTGGCTAATAGGATGCAATTTTATAATGATTGCATCAAGTCTCTTGGATTAAGTTACATCCTTTAGCCACCATAAGGGACACAGGGTTTGCTGCAGCCATGGCTACATCTCTCAGTAATGGTCCAGATAAAAGCAAGAGCGATTATAGGGATCCATAATAAACTGGGAACCTTAAGTAAACTACACTAAGTGTTTAGTGTTTTGAACCAACAGCTTCAGAAAGTTAAAGTAACTCTAGATTTTATCCATCCATATCTGTTTCATCAGGTGATTTAAATTATTGTAGCAGATAATAGCCTCTCCTGGAGCTGAACAGCGGAAATTACTCATATTCTGGCCTGAGGGTCGTCTCACCATGAGTCATAACAATCCAAGAAGATTTGTTGAAGAGAGAATGAGCTCCTGAATGAGGTCTACCTGAAAGGCTTATTGGACAAATTATTGCAGCTGGACAAAAGAAAACATGATTTGTAGTTCATTTAGAGGATAAATGTGAGTTTGTGACATAAAAGAAACGACAATGGAAAATTCAAACCAAAGGACTTGAATATATCCGCCATTTCCTTAAAATATATTCACCAACAGACATAACATTTTGACCACCTGAGAAATAGTGTATCAGACAGTTGTAGATTTACTATCTAGTACCAAGATGGTGGCAGTATAACATTTAATCTGTCAGTTGTCAGCTGGGGCTTCCATGTATTGGACTTGTTTGGTCAGCAGGTCCAACATTTGCTTCATTAGATCGAGACATGGAGAATTTGGAGGGAAGATCAACACTTCAAACTAGTTCCTGAGCTCTAAACGTTTGATTTATGTCACAGGGTACATCATCCCGTTGAAACGACAAAATGAAATGATACATTTCAAAGTAATAACCCACATGTGTGGCAGGATTCAGAGTAAAAGCATCACACGCAGGTTTCAACTAAAGCAAAAACTGCCACTGTGGGGGAGTTCTGACACTGACATGCCAATTGTTGGTGCTTTTGGTGGTGGCATGGGGTCAGCATGAACTCCCTGACTAGTTTGAAGCTTTTCATCCCGCTACACAAAAGACTGCAAAACCTTTCTATCTGAAACAACATCCATGTCTTCAGCAATCGGAGGACTTGGACCAGGAAGACCAAACAAGATTTATACGGCGTGAAAAACCCTCTGACTCAGTCATCTACCTCAATCTTGCTTCATTCTTGCTTCACCTCATCTTTGAGTACAAGATCTTTACCTTCCTGTGCCATGTTGAAGAAATAATAAATGTTGTTTATTAGTATTAAAAACTAATAAGGACATAACCAGAAAAAGTTATATCCTAGTCCTGTTAATACACTAACAACCACAATACAAACACAAGAACCTCTAGATTTGAAAGTTTTTGAAGATAAATAAGTCAAAGCTTGGTCTCCCACACAGATGGACCAGAAGGCGCAATATGTTACACAGTAAAGAGGCTGGAAAATACCTGAAACCGAATAATTAAAGACTGTTTTGGTTTTCCTTCTCACTTTTTGTTTTGCAATTGGTAGAGAGGAGGACTGGTGTAGTATTGATTCCTGTAACACAAGAGGAGAAGCACTTTGACTGTGGTTGCTTTTAAAACACAAAGAGTGTTAGATGTTTTATACAGCTCTTCTGCGTATTGCTTTTTTGTTGCTAATTTATAAACTACGCTTTAAGGTAATATTTTTAAAGCTGTCAAAACATGAACGGACATTCTGAACGGCTGAAGCAAATGATATTTAGAGAATAGGTTTTACTGATGGTAGTTTTTGTTCTTTTTTTTGCACATAAAAGCTCCATCTTGAGAAAAAACATGAACATATTGATCAAATCCTCAAATTAAACTAAGAGTAATCTTTTAAGTTTACATACTCAATGGGTCTTTCCAGAATTTGTTCAGAACAGCATATTTTGATTGTAGAAAACATATAAAGAAGTGCAGAATATGATAGATTGGCCAGTTAAATGTTCTCTAATAATTCAAAGTGGAAATCAAAAGAAATACCATGAATAAATTATAATTCAAATCAATCAAAAACTAGGCATGGTGGCAATGTCGAAGAATGGCTACATTATGTTCAAATCCTAATTGCACTTTGAGCTTTATAACAACTTAATGATGCCTCTGTGAAGGCAAGCTAATGGCTACGCCTCACAACAGTGAGGCTCGAAAAACGTCGAGCAAAATAGTTCTACATTTTGGCAAGTAGCAAATTAAGCTGCCTATGGTGGCTCACCCTTAAAACTCCATCACGTACAAAGCCACATGGTCAGGCTGCTTTATGCTGAAGAAATCTCTTTTAAATGACTGTTTTTAACTAAATCAAATAGAAAAGTTGTGGGGTGACATCAAATATGTTGTTTTTGAGGCAAAAAAAAAGCAATGCCGAGGAAATGTGAAATGTGTGAAATCAGTATTTGTCAGGGGGCTGAAATAAGCTCTTCACAGGTGCCAGAAGTCTGTTGACTCCATGCAACATAGATGTGAAGCTTTCCTCAGAAATAGAGGGTTACACAAATAAAAAATAGCAGAGGGATTTACAACCCTAAATATTCAAGCTTTTTTTTTTATTTAAAAAGGAAATACGTGAGTTTGCAAATAAAAATGCAGTCCACCAATATTGCCATTCCTTTACTTTTCTGTAGACAGAATTTCCATTCCGACAGAATTCAAATAATCATGTGTCCATGAAAATAATTGGACTTTGAGCTTACTTTAAAAATACATGCCTGGTATTTTGGACTCAGCTGTACTTCGCAACATGCAGGTTCACTCACTTTTTTCAGCTCAGATTGAAAACCCTTATCTGCATCCAGCTGAAACAAAATGTCAAATCCCACTTCAGCTGGAGGCTCAAAATACTTTGTTTTCTATCAGACCTTTCAGATAAAACTGCTTCAGCTCTAGTAGGTGGATCTCTGTGAATCGAAATATGACAGGAAAGTTTATGCATTTCAGTTTAAAAAGCAAACCTTGTTTGGAATCTCAGTGATGTAATAAAAATAGTGTTTCCTTTTTAGCATGTGGCTGATTGCTTTATTAATGGCATTAACCAAATCCTGCTGGAAAAGTTAAATCCACATCTCCAAAACGTTTGTCTGCTGCACTAATGAAACATAGTGGACCGGCACCGGCAGATGACACTATACACGCTTCACTCTTCAATAACATGGATTCTGTGTCTCTCCACTGTCACTCCAGATAAGACCTCGACTTACTTTAATCTGAATTGAAGACTTTGGACCACTGAGCCATTATTTTTCTTCTTAGCTGTGATAGGACAGCTGTGATGAAGTTTCTGGTTAAGCAGCTGTAGCTCATTACCTGGACACACGTGGATCTTAAACTACAGACTTGGTTTCCTTCAGTCGCAGAGGTAGAGGAAGCTGAACTGTAACGGCGATACTCGAGCATTGAGAATTGTAAGACAAAGGTCAATTTTCCTCCTCAACTTTCTGTTCAAATGTCTGCACACAGAACTCTGTAAAACTTAATGTTCTTTTACAATGGCTTTTTTTTTCTCTCTGTGGAGAGTGTCAATGACTGTAGGACAAATATTAAGAAAGTAAGTGTTATCCATGATTGTGTGGGTTATAGAATAAGATTAGGCCTTATGTAATATTCTAATTTTTAGAGAAACAGACTTAGCCATCTTCAGCGAAACAATCAAATAGTTTATATCACCCCCGGAATAATGAATAGTTTTCCTTTTTGATTTGACATAGCGATATAACTCGTCTTTTGGATGACAGTCTAATGTATTGAGATGCCACTCACAGCTGCGCTGTTGCCTTCGATGAGCCTCACTTGACTTTCATCTCTTTCACTAGTTTCATCTTTGTTCAATTGCCCAAAGACATTTTATTTTCTCTTAGATAAACCATCTAACACATCACTGTTATTCAGTGTGCTCGTCTACGTGTCTGGCCATTTGTCTTGACTGCTTTTTAATCCAATATAAGCAAAGAAAGACTGTGAACCTTGGAGGCAGAGCACTCTGCAGCAGATCGAAGGCTTGCCAGATTATTCTGAACAGACTGAAAGCCAAACTCTGCTCTGTTAGAGACCTGGAAGATGCACATTAAATGATCGTTTTGCAGACTGGGGCAGAAACTATTTCCAACAAAGACTGTACGGATTCAGAATTGCTATAATTTCCTATAGCAAATCAATGTTTCTCACAGCTCCAGTCCGTTTCTTTTGTGATGCTAAAGACTTTTCTGAAATATCTGCTCTGTCTGTATCTGCTGAACATCCACAATTTGAGAAGCCAGGATGTGAAATTTTGGAATGCCTCCTACGGTGACATTTGGAGCAGGAAGATGAAGGTCTAGTGGGAGGTGTGGGCAGCACACACATAAACTCATGCCCACATGATGCCCTCAGTTATTTCTACTTTCTCTCTCCAAGGTGAGCCTCTCCACAGCCCTAGTGCATCAACTACCGTCATTCACAGAGAGCGTGAAGGGCTTCTGGTTAAGCACTTTAACCAGCTGAATCCATGCAAACATGTAAATCCAATGATGCACCAAATCCCTGATGCAAAACTGAGAGTGAGGGTGAACTGGTTCACATGGGAGTGAAACTGCTCAGTAAAATAATACCACACTGTAAAAAGGCAGTCTTTAATAATTACATAAACTGCACCACAATATATGATGCCATATATATATATAAAAGCCCCTCATTTCCTCTTTTTCTCAATTGAAAGCATTAAATGAGGACCCTTTGGGTCTCACTAAACAAGGTATAGCGTATTATTTTTGGCTAAATAGTGCCCCCTAATGAGGAAATGTTTCCTTGCACTATTAAGAGGTCAAAACAATTAAAACTTTAGGTTTTCATCTCTTTAATTGTCATTTAAAGTAAGTGATAAAAACATAATCCAACCAAGAAAAAATGTTTCCAAGAACAGTTGTTTGTACAGTGGAACAGTAACACTTAAGGCACAACTTCATTGGGGAAATAATCCACAATGAGAACTACTTACGTCCTTAATTCCTCCAAGGTCTGATTCCTCTTGAAATCTGTTGCCCACACTTTACAATCTATACTACAAAGATATGTCTATTTACATCAGAAACTACATGAACATTACATCCTGAACACTCCAAAGTGGGTCTTCTTTGTTGGTGCATTGAGCGCTGCGCTGAGGCTCAGTCCCAGAACCAGACGAGTGTCTGCAGGGTCAATGATCCCATCATCCCACAATCTGTAAAATTCAAGAATCTTACATTGTTGGCCAGTTCTCATACATGCACAGCGGTTATTGATTTTCTAATTCAGTCAAACTCAATACGATATTAATTCCTTAAAATAATTTTCTCAAAAATCGAGTGATGCCCCCACCTATTAATTTTTATCTAAATTACCAGTTTTAAAGATAGTTGCCTTTAGTAATTATAGTTATTCATAGCCAAAACTTGAATCTTACAGAACAACAAAGTCCAGGCTTTCCCTCAGGCGGAGCCAAAACCAACCAATCAGTCTGAACCAAATGTTCTTAATCCTATTGATCTATACATATAGAGCTTACTGGAAAAGAGAGAACTGATTTGTGCGTTGTTGTTTTTTTTTTACTGGGGCTTTGTTAGCATCAGGCAGCCTCAGATTAAAACAAAGAGCACAAAAGGCAAGGCTTGTACGCCTTCATAAAAAAAACATTAAAAGAACAGACATGTTCAAAAGTTATATTAAATCTGCCCATTTTAAAACATATGTATTGATTCAAATAACAAAATCTTCTTTTGATAAGCTCCAGTCTCACATGCACACAGATCAATGCCCACAGGACTAAACAAAAAGTAATTGGGAAAAAAAAAGCAACAGGCGGCTTAATGGAAATAAAACAAATTCTTGCGTCACTTCTCATGTATTAACAGACTGCCTTGCTTGAGTCCAGGATAAAACAGAATTCCAAGTCCTGAAAACATTTCAAAATAAATAAAGAAAAGCAAGGCAGTTCTGTCAAATATCATCAGAGCTTCTACAACATCTGTCTCGCCAACATTATTTCAATACTTCAATTTCCAAACAAAAAGAAATAAATGCAGCCATTGTGGAGTACATGGTTCTTTTTCAGTATACTCCTGCCTTATAAATGTGATGTGCCCTGACCAAATCTCACCTGGCACTGGAGTAATATGGACTGCCTTCCTCTTCAAACCGACGGACAATTGGTTCCTTCATGGCTGCCTCTTGTTCAGCTGTGAACTGTGAATAAATTGTGAGAACAGAACAGGGCAATGAAGGACCAGGCTGGAGGCATTTTAAAGGTTGGTCTGAATTATTGAAGGTGAAGATGAAATGTAAAGCTGAAAGCACACAGCCTTTCATTTGTCATAAATGCTGGTCTTGATCCGCTTGGAAATACTGAGCCAATTCTTCTAGAAAAAAAAAATAATAATGAAAAACCCTGAGCATACGCAACAGCTTCCCACTGCTTTTAGTTTAGCTTCAAGGATGAGAGGGCAAGCTGTAGATCTGAAAAACTTTCAAACAAAACATTCAACCAAACTTAAAAGATGAAAAACTTTGTAAAAAATACATATATATAAAAACCTTCCACATATTTGGTGTTCTGCTGCACCATCATCTTACAAATTCCCAGTCTTTAGCAATTTGAGATTTCCATCAAAGGTGAATTTCATAACCTTCAATGTCTGCTGATGATTATAAGTGAGTCTTAGCTGTGGTAAGAGCGCATAATAGTGGCTGGCTGACACCATTAACAATAAAAGAAATTGGGCAACACTTTATTTGACTGGTTGTGAATAAGACTGTTATGACACCATCATAAGCATGACATAACACCTGTCATGAATATTTATGACTGTTGTTATAAAGTGTTATTTGGTAAATTATGACACTTAATACAAAGTTGACCTTATTCAAAATGTCTTCGTTATGACAACTTGACATTAACCAAGAAATCATGATCTGACATAAATTTGTTATAAAAGTATTACTGATTAAACTTTACTTTTAATAACATAAAGCTACATAATTTTTAAAGTTCAATCAGTAATACTTTTATAACAAATTTGTCAGACCATAATTTCTTGGTTAATATCAAGTTGACATAACGAAGACATTTCGAATGTCAACTTTGTATTAAAAGTGTCATGATTTACCAAATGACACTTTATGACAAGTCATAAATATTCATGAAGGCTTACTCATGTTCATGACAGGTATTATGTCATGTTTATGACAGTGTTATAACAGTCTTATTCACAACCCATCAAATAAAGTGTTACCAAAAATTGGCATTGACACTACTTCATTTCAGGGTTTCCCCCAGTGTATTATAGGCCTGTCGGCCTGCTATACTTTAATAGCGCCACCGCCAGGATAAGCCTTTCTTGTTTATGTTTTAAGGAAAATAATAATAATAAATAAATAAAACCTTTTTTGTGAGTCTTTTTTTTAATAGCTGGATTGGAAGCGACTCTGTTGCTCTTCACTGGCGGAGCAGATTTGTTCCTAAAAGGTATGTTTATGGAAGATGGGTTTATTGTTTATGCATTTTAAGCCGGACCAATCATACTGCTGGCACCTCTGCATGTTACCTAGCGCGCTGCTGCAGCTGGATGACTAAAGTAATCTGAACTGTTTGGCGCGTAAACACAAATGGTAATGTAAAGTTGTCATAAAGACATTTTTGTCTAGGTTAATGACAAGTTGTCATGACAAAGACATTTTGAATAAAGTCAACTTTGTTTTAAAAGTGTCATGATTTATCGAATGACACTTTATGACAACAGTCATGAATATTCATAAAGACTTACTCATGTTCATGACAGGTGTTATGTCATGTTTATGACGGTGTCATGACAGTCTTATTCACAACCCATCAAATAAAGTGTTGCTGCACAGTCAGAACCCGATCCAAACCCGTAGGTAGAGGGAGAGGCTATCCTCTTGTTCGCCCCAACATACAGGCACCAAAATGGGAGGCAACAAGTATGGCCACTCCTGCCTAGCGCCTCTCACAAGGGGCAACTCCAGAGTGGGAGAACATCCAAACCCTTTCAAGAAATCTGGCTCCAGAACCAGAGCCATGCACTGAAGTAAGTCTGACTATTTCTAGCTGGAACTTCTCAATCTCACACCCACAGGTGGTGACCCACAGGCTCTCTTCGGGCTGAGTCCGGTCGGGCTCCATGGGTTAAAGCCCGGCCACTAGGCGCTCGCCAACGTGCCCCAACTCCAGGCCTAGCTCCAGGGTGGGACCTCATCTACGGGCGAGTACAACCACTGTTTCCAATGGTCATATTCATCATTAGGGATCTTTGGGCTGCACTTGGTCTGGTTCCTCACCCAGGACCTGTCTGCATTGGGTGGCCGTACCAGAGGCATGAAGCCCCGACAGCATAACTCCTAGGATCACTGGGACACTCAAACCCCTCCCACCACAATAAGGTGGCAGCCCATGGAGGGGATGTGTAGGTGTGTGCGTGTGCATGTATGTGTGTAAGTATGTATATTAAGCAACCTATTAATTATGTAAGAAATACAGAAAATGAGAGGGAGAGAAAGAGGAAGAAAGTTGTTTTTTTGATTGTTTTTTAACATGAGAAAATGAGCACAATATGGTGGTAAGCTTGTGAGGTGAAATGTATTTTTTTAAGCTCTAATAAAGTTTTTTAGGCTGTTATTTAGGAGTGGTTGAACAGGAAATATGGAGGAGAGAGAAGGGGATGACATGCAGCAGATTCCCTAGGACTGGAAATTAAACCCAAGTTGACAAACAAAACCTATTAGTGACATCCTAAACCTAAACAAAACCTAATTTGCAGTCTTAGTGTAAAGCTCTTTTATAGCAGCAGACAACTCATAAGCTCAACAACACAAAAACTTTATATTCATTACAACGTATTAATCTAAGAATTGATTTCTTCCTGTAATAGAAATTATTTCTCATTTAATTCTCTGTTTTCATACTTTCATGGATTGTTCTTCTTTTTTCCCTTTTCTACATTTTTTCCATGTTAAATGGCACTGTTTTGTTAAGTTTGTTATGCTGCCCTGAATCCGTTATTCTAACTAAGGACCAACAGAAAGAAAGATCACAGAGTTCCTTTTCTTTTTGATAAAACCTAAACAAACCAGATATAACAAGTTTGGGCTTCTTCACAGTCCGGACTGAATAAGTCCAAACGTGTTAAATCAGCGAAAATAAACAGAAACCATTGTAATTACAAGAAGAATTTTAAATCTTAAATCAATACGTTGCTATAAAAATTGAGCTGTGTGTGTCGTTGCGGCACTGAGCCGTCTACCACCACAACAGCGAAGGGAAAAGGGCTAACGTACGGCTAATTCAATTAATTTTACAAGTTTAACAATAATACTGCACATGTGTTTGGAGTTTCTAAAACTTTTTTTGGGGGCAATTTACAGTGACCAACTGACCTGACCTACATGTTTTAGGAGATGTGGGAGGCAACCGGAGCACCCGGAGAAAACCCACGCAAACACAGGGAGAACATGCAAACTCCACACAGATCGTCTCTGTGAAGACGCAGCGCTAACCCTCTGCATCACCGTGCTGCCCACGTTTTTTTCAATTGGGTCTATTTTCTAGTTTGTCAATGGGGAAAAACAACTTTGGCCTCTTGGGGCCATGCGACTTTCGTTTTGGCAGCAGACAACTCTGTGAGTCTTCTTCCTCCTCTTGGAGAGTCGCATGACGCCCCGTAAACAGACCCTACAACCTCTATGCGGTTGGTTCCAGTCATCGGTTCCCCTCTTGCATGTTTTCTCCTTCTCTAAATATCAAAATCATTATTAGACCTGTTCTTGACTGTCTTCACTCTTTTTTCTTTTTGGTTTCTTCAGTCGGAGAGTGTTTCGTACCTTTTTCCAAAATGAAAATTTAGATGTTTTCTTTTTCCCATCCTGCATGGTTTGTGTAAATGGATTGCCCAAATCCTCCAGGATGGCTTCTGCAGGGATCTCGATTGCTTCCATGGATTCCGGATCCTTGGAACAAACTGATAAGGTTTCTCCTGAGAGTTCCTTCTCTGAAGAAACCTCTCGACTTAAAACTTTAACCGGGTCGGCTTGGCTCTGTGAGTCTTCTTCCTCCTTCTCTTGGAAAACTGTGATGAGTTTCTGATCTTCCTTCTCAGTTCTCAGAGTTTCGGGCAGCAATAGATCTTTTGTTCTTTCCAACTCATCTTTAACACAACTTATCTCCTGTTGATAGTCTTCTGCTCGTTGTTTGAGTGCAGTGACATCAGTTTCGTACCGACAGCTTAGTTCTTGGTACAAACCTTTCACGTTCTCCAACTCAGCCTGCGCATCCTTTTCCTTCTCTTGCAGGAATTCTATCACATTTGTTATGTTTTCATGAAGGACGGCATCCGTAGCTCTGATGTCGTCGAGAAGCGCCATATTCTCCTTTGTTTTCTGCAGATGAGCTTTTCTCTCCTGGTTTATCTGCAGCTGAAGATCTTCTACTTGCTGTTGCAGCACAGAGTGGTTTCTTTTACGGATAAGCTCTTCGTCTTTCTTTTTTCTGTTTGAAAGAGCAGTTTGCTCCTTAATCTTCTGCTGATATGTTTTAGCCTGCTGCTGTAATTCCATAATTTCTGTTTCATACCTACTTTTTAGCTGCTTGTGTGAAACGTGAACCTGATCAAGTTCATTTTGCATGAACTTCTCCCTCTTTTGCAGAATTGTGATGTGTCTCGACGTTTTTTGGAAGAGCTCCTCCTTCTCAGCTCTCAGGTTGATGATGAGCTGCAGATTCTCATTCGCTCTTTCTAAGTTGGCCTCTCTCTCCTGGCTCACCTCCTGCCGATAAGTTTCCATGTCTTGTTTCAGTCCAGAAACATCGCTTTCATATTTCCAGATGAGTTCATTGTATAAAAATTTGATCCAATTCAATTCTTTCAGCAAAAGTTTCTCGCTTTCTTGCAGGACTGCAATCTTTCGTGACATTTCTTGAAAAACATCATACTGTCTGGCTCTCAGATTCTTCAGGAGCCGTTGTTCCTCACTAAGCCTTGCTTCACAAAACTTGTGTGTCTCGGCCTCCTGCCTCACCAGAGCGACGTCTGCTTCATACTTAGAGCGCAGCTCCTCAAAGGAAGTCTGGAGTTCGTCCAGTTCTTCTTGGAGGGCCTTACTTTTCTCTCTCTCAGCCAGTATTTCAGACTCAAATGCTTCCTGGCTGAGGAGGTGGACCACCTTTAATTCCTCAAAGTTTTGTTGCAAGACTTTCTTCTTCTTGTATTTCCCAGTATTGTGAACCTTGGAGGCAATAACAGCAGTGTTAAGGACTTCTGGATCAATGAACTTCTCTACTCTCTTAACTTCCCTCGTTTCTTTGCTCTTGTTGATATACAGTTCTTTGAGAGCTTTCTGCCTTTTTAACTGGATTTTTGTCTCTTCCAGTTCTGCCTCCAGGTGGGCCAGTTTGTGGTCGTCTTCAAACCTTCTGACTCTCTCCATTTCCAGAAGGGAGCTCAGTTGTTGGATTTCCCTGTGTAAGGCATTCGGGTCTGCAGGAGGGAACCAGCCTTCAGGGTGTGCGGGAGGGAACCTGCCTTGGGGGTTTTGCTGGACTCCCCTTCTCATGGAGTGATGGGGCCCCATCACTCCACTCTGGTATCTCGGCGTACGATGAGACATTTTCTCCTAATACAAACACTAAAATCGGCGATCGATTCGAAAGAGCTTTGTGTACTTCTGAGTGATATTGCAAGCAATGAAAAATGTGCAGAATTGTGTTACAGAAATACAGTTGATGACATCACAGGCTGCTTCACCAGTGACATCACAGACCTCATCACCAGTGACTCACAGAATCTTCCTTCGCTGGTGGTGGGACATCATTCTACCACCAACTATCTCACTCTTTATTCTTGTTTAGATTCAAAATAGTCCATGATTCATTTGTTTTTATTCCATATATCAGGGGCATCAAGCTCATTTCCATTTTAGGCCAGATCAAAAATCTGAATGTTCTTAAAGAGCCTGTTGTGCCAGAACGTATTGATAAAAACAATTAAATAGTTAAAATATCAATAAATAGGAGTTTCAGCATTCAATAAGTGTTTCTTAAAATAACATAATATTGAACATCTTTTCACACTAATCAGTCCATCCAGGATTTTGTGATAGTTTTTGTGGTTTTCTACAATCAACATCACATATTTTGTGGTGCTAATTTATAAACATTTATAAGGCATTTTTACTATATTTGCGCTAATATATGACGTTAAATGTGACATTTTATTAATCGCTCTATCGGTCATGGACTATATAACTTGACGTCAAGTAAGACTGAGACAGCAGTTATTTGTGAAAAACTGGAGCAGAGGCACCAGCAGCAGTGTGATTGGTCCTTGCTCCTGGCTTTGTGGCCGTTTAAATGCATCAACTACAAACCATCTTTAAGGAATAACTGCTCTGCCAGTGAAACGCTCAACACAACAGAGACGCTTGCAGTCCAGCTTATTTAATAGTAATTTTATAAAGTTAAACGATTTGTTTTAATTTATTTATTATGTTGATATTGTGTATCATTATTATTTTTCTAAAAATAAAAATAAGCAAAGCTTAGCCTGGTGGGGTTGGGGGAAGTAAAGCCTAGCAGGTTGCCAGGATAATACTTATAATACACTCTCTTACTAAAGTTTCTTGTAACGTGACAAAATGCAGACAGATTCAAAGTATATGAATATTTTAGTGAGTTTAGTCAGTTTCAGCAAAACTTCTGACATGCATTTGTTCTTCACTCAGGTTCAACTAAAAGTCAGAGCTATAAAAGAACTTCACAAAATACACTCTACAGTTTTTTGTTTTTTTTCGTTCAGATGGCTTACACATCATTAAATTGCCAGTTTCCACGGCACAGATGTGTCATTGTGAAGCAATTAATGCACTGTTAATACACCTATAACAGCAAACCTGAGACAATTTAATTACAGCCACTTAATGTCTGCACTGTTCTGGATAAGGGATCACAGTTTCACTTAACGCTGATATAATTTTATTCTGGTGTGATTTACCATCACTGGAAGAAATGTGCCTTTCATAATGTTTATTCTTTTGGCAGCAAATCAACCACAGGCAATTTATGGCTGCCCAGAAAAGGGCAGATTTATGTCAAGGTATTACCTCCTTTCCTTCACGTGTCCTCTGATCTTTAGTGATGGTGGCCAGGACTGTCGCCGCCTGCTCACCCCCCATCACAGAGATTCTTGAATTGGGCCACATGTAGAGGAATCGGGGGCTGTGAGGAAAAAATATATATATATAAATGTAATTGGGGTCTTTTTAGTAAAATAACACTCTGAGTCATCACCTAACAAAAACTGAAAATTGTTTATTTACAAATATGCGAAACATATTTCGCATATGTTTCAATAGGATAACAAAAAATAGGTTACCCTTAGCTACACTTTCTAATTGTTGTTGAATGGTGTATATAACTAGTTGCTAATCTGCAAGATCACAGTCTGTCCAGTTTTCCTGAATGAAACACTTGAAAGCTGATGGTGTTTGTGATTAGCACTGTGGTTAATGCTGCTAAATGTCACCAAAAAAAATGTAATTTGTAATGAAAACAAAACTTAACTTCATCCACAACAGCTACATAGCAATTACTTTGATAAAAAAAATAATACTTCATTCCATGCACAGACCCCCCACAGAAACAACTTGTTTGCAGTATCTTGATGGCTTTACTAGAACATCTCAATGCCTTTCTAAATTATTTTTTGCTGCATTAAACAACAAACATTAAGCTAAATATTGGCTTAGAGAGCATAAATAAATGGTGCTTATATAACTCCATTTAAAGGAGAATTAAAAGACCTCGTTAATATTAAAAGTAGAGAATGTTGATATGTTTTGGACATATACTAAATGATAAAAACAAAAACTAGATTGCATGAAATACAAGTCTAACAAACAGCTGATATTTTAAATGCCTTGTCTTAAAACATTGCATTAAGTGTATTTTCTGCATTTCAGATTAAAATAGTATTTAATTCCCAAGAAGTTGTTTTTGTTTTTTTTTAACTCCTAAAAAAACAACTGGTGTTGTGAAATCAGCATCCTAAATCCAACATTATGTTGCAGTAAAAATGTATAAAAATGTCATAACAATTTCAGATTGAAAGGAAATGTCTTTGAGGACATGTTAGGCCGGTTTTAGTCTGTTCTGTCATTCAGAAGCTGGAAACAGCTGCTGGCTGCCACAGTAATTACAGCTAGAGTGGTTTCTCCCTTGTTAAATTTTTTACGCTGCTACTGTGAGGCATTAGACGAGTGTTTTACAGTGCCACTACATTTTCAAAACCAAAAGACTTGAGTTCTAGAGTTGTGTCGGAGTTAATTTCCATGACAACAGACTGCTGTGAGGAGGCACCAACCCATGCTGCACTGAGCTGCCTCTGGTCGGTGTGAAGTACCAAATGGGAAACGGTGGTGGCTTAATGGAAACATATTTTCTGAGCTGATAAGGTGGAACGATGGTGCAAAAGGGTTTCTGAAAATAAGTATTTAGCAACAAAAACAGCCTGTTTACTCTAGTTTAGAGTACGCTGTTCTCATCCTACCAACCTGACATCAGAAATCAGCTGGTGTCAAATCAAATCATCCTGCACTGATGTGCAGTCATTAGTTAATTGAAATTTCAGCATCTTGTGCAATTAGACTGAAATAACACCAACAGTCTTGGCAGTGGACAATGTTACCGAGTGAAAAAGTGTCATAATGAATTATTCTCAGTTTCAGTGATCTTTAGAAAGTTAAAGCGGAGCAATATAAGAATGTACATCATGTACATGTCAGCAGTTCAATCATGCTGTTGTTTTGCCTTTGTAGTAAAATATTGGTGAAACCCTGTTTAACACCAACTTACTCTCCACCAAGCCCTGAGTGATGTTGGTTTGTTTGTGGCTCTGTTTTGTTAGCTGAAGATGCTTGGGCAGAGCAAAAAGCTGGAAGTGGATCCATGAACATTTAGCAGTGTGAGACCTGTCAGGTTGAGTTGGAAGAGCTGCTTCATGGCTCATTTTCTTCATGTGATGTTTGTGGTCCTCTTGGTAACAAGGAACAAGTTTTCTTCAGTTTGTGTACTTCATTTTAATAGATTTATAAAATTTTATTTGATTTTGGTTTCTGATTCATAAAACTTTTCTTTTTATATGACTATTGCCTTCAAGATTTAGTTTTGATCTATTATTGAGTTTACTAAAAAATAAATAGATTTTGCATTACCTTTTTGTTTCTGATCTTCATTAATCTTTTGTATTGATTCTAAAAAATATATATTTTAAAAAATCTCAATCGTCCAAGAATTGTACTTGAAGGTCAACACTTCAAAAACAATGCATCTTTATGAAGGTAAAAATGTTACATAAAGCCCACTGTGTATGTAGAATGTCAATGATTGTTGATAAACTTATGATTTGTAGAAAAACCTACTTATCAGATATGAAATTATATTACTATATTCTCCAGTTATCTTACTTTTTTCTTGAAGGTTTTCTAAGATGAAATAATTAACAGCTTAGGTACATTAACAGAAAATAAATGAATAAATAAGAAAACATTAACATATTCTCAAATACAGAAAATAATAAAGCAAACTGTGGCGAAAACTTAGATGACTGAAAATGTCTTTGGCCTTTAAGTGATTCTAAGAAGAAGGTCTTTGTTCACAAGAAAGGAACATTTCCACTTATATGTAAATGAGGCATTGTGAATATGAAACCAGTACAAGAAAGGGAACATTTTTTACGTTTTTTGCTACTGTATCAAATCGCCAACAGCAAGAGACTCCTTCGTACCTGTACGCTCTTCCACACATGCCGTAATTGCCTGCACCGTAGGAGCCTCCGATGATAACCGTCATCTTTGGCACATTGGCACAGGCAACAGCAGTGACCATCTTAGCTCCATCTTTGGCAATACCTCCTGCTTCATACTCTCTTCCCACCATGAACCCTTAGGACAAAGGGGAAAAAAAGAAGAATGGTTCACCACTGCAAAACAGCACATCGATATTCCAAAAGAGAAGGAAAAATTTGCACCAACCTGTTATGTTTTGAAGGAAGATCAGAGGAATGTTTCTTTGGCAGCATAATTCGATGAAATGGGTTCCCTGAATAGAAATCAATTTTTTAGTTATTACTAACAGTAGAGCTGCCAAGAGGTAAAATCTCAGCTATGCATCTTCATTACATTAAGATAAAAGTCTTGGCATCTCAAGGGACAAATAAGTACAAAGGTTTCAAATAAGATGCTGCATCAAATATACCGGTACGTCTCAAGTGATAAATAAAGTCCAAGGATTGATGGGTACACAAAAAATTATTTTCAGGTATTATCTGAACAATAGCCCTTCTAAAACTGACGAGTCTGCATCACAACCAACTTTATTAAAGATTAAGACGCATCTTTCTAGTCACAATTTCAGACATTTCCAGACTGAAAAAGTCTCTTCTCTCCCCCTACTTATCATTTTTAACAATTATTACATATAGATGGATGTATAGATGATGAATGGAGGGATGGAGAGATGAATAAATAGGTGGACTAATTGGGGGATGGGTTAACCAGACAGATGGATGGACACAAAGGTGGTGCATCTTGCATTTACTTAGTAGTTTGCTTGAAATCGCACAAAAATAAACCAGAAAGTTCCCTGAAAACTGAGCTACTAGCATCACTTTTAAGTTAATATTCTTCTATATTTGACATATAAATAGCTCAAACTGAAAAAAGCTGCACTAATGAGGAAGTGTTTTTGTTCAGAATTTACTAGTATTCAGTCGGTTCAAATCAAGAATTAAAGGCTTAAATCAAAACAGAAGAATTAGAAGCTCCTTAGGAGCCAAACTAAATATAGGCTGCACTGCTATAATTTTAAGCACTAATGCTTTATTTGGGGAAATGCTTTTAAGGACTTAATTTGGTGAGAGAGATTTCCCTGCATTAAAAATCGCAAACAACTTGTTGAAAGGAATAAAAAGCAGGCAATTAGAAGCAGTTATGTGGTAAGTCTTTGCCTAAGATCATCTTTCTATCGACCTTTCTTCTCTTTCTCTGCACAAATACCTGACAGATATGCTTTTCAATCACCCAGCACCTTGTATAATTGAAGCCCAGGCCTGTTTAAAGCAATGACAGCGTGTCTCATAAATGAATCTTGAAAACCAGGTGATGTATTGATTTTTGTTGAATATGCTCTCCAAGTATGCCTTCTCCACACGAACCACTGCCGGCCCTTTTTTGACAGTAATTACTCTGATGAGACAGCCTGTCTCGAGGAGACCCGAGAGAAAGAAATAGAATCAAGAAAATCTTTTTTTCCCCAAGTAAAGCCTGTAATCTAATGTAAAGCCTGTTTGAAAAAAAAAACACATTGGAGTATTATAACAGATTTGACTCATCTTTTTTTAATCCTGCCATGAAGTTCAGCTCTGCTCAAAGCAAATTGGCTTGCAAGTTAACTGAATCATGCAAAATGACAATTATGATTGTCCTGTGGTTTCAAACTCTAATGCTATTATAATAGCCTTTTTAGAGGACTTATTGGAAGACAAGTGGAATTTAAAAGGTTACTTTATGAGCGAAACTCTGCAGCTCGACAGTGAAGGGTCAATGCAAAGCACTTATGAATGCCAAAGCTTCTGAAATACAAGAGAAATATACTGGCATTCTTTGTGAGCAGCGAATCTGCGAGGTCAGCCTGAACCACTTGATTGTGTTTTAAGTCCTTGACATTTTCAGGATGCATGAATGTTATATTGCTCTTTCTTCAGGGTGACACTCATATTATTTTTTTAGTTCCAAAGGACAAGTACCTTTTTTGCAGACTCTGAAAACAAGACTCCATTGTTGCCAATGATTCCAACAGGGTATCCAAAGATTCTTGAGAAGCCTACAAAAGGCACAAATTAGATATTGAAAGGTGAGGCTGACGGCAAAACAAACAAAAAAAAAAACCCTGTACTGTAGAAATTGAAAACAATACCAGCCTGTATACCTGTAACAAGCGTGTCTCCATAAAATGCCTTGAACTCATCAAATTTACTGCCGTCCACAATTCTGGCAATAACCTGCAAACGAATGAATGTATCAGCTCATAGAGGTGTGTAACGAAATGTCAGAAAACAAGGCCCTGAGGCAGAACACCGAGCTGCATTGGGCAATAATGTCACAAATTTTACGTAACCTGCTTTATGAAAGTGATTTGGCTGCATGCTGTGTTGGGCTGCCTGTTCCTGATAAAAAACAAGAGCCCTGTAAATAAAAAGGAGCAGCTGGTTGTTCCCGATACCTAAACAGACCGCCAATGCTGCTCTACACCACAGACGTTGTGGCATTGCTTGAGTTAACAATAATTTCTGCTCCTGAGTCTACATCAAGTATCAGAGCCTCAGGAGAAGCTAGAGAAGGAAAACAGTGTGACTGATACCAAGCAGCTATAATCAACTGAAAACCACCTGAACATGACATCTCAACACTGTTCACTCTGAGCCTTTAAAGCCATGTAAAACCATGTAAAAAAAAGTAAAACCTTCTTTGTCTGTAAATATGTTCTACCCAGAACTCCTTACTCAGTTCAAGTTCTGTAAAAAAAAAAAAAGGAAAAGGAAAAAATTATATTTAAATGTATTCCAACATTGTATAAAAAGGCTTAAGTTGTTAAACAAGAAATCTACAGAATGTGCCAAGTTTTTTTCATCATACTAATTGTCAGAATAAATAGAATAGAATAATTAATTTCTAAAATAATCGTTAATTGCAGCCCTACTTAAGTTTAAATACATACCAGTGTGTGGTGGTTATAATTTGTTTTATTCCTTCCCTTTAATTAAATTGAAATCTATTCAGACTTAAGTAATATCTAATTAGCATTCAGAGAGGAGCTCAGGAATGATTTTTACTTCATTATGTATTCCCATGTAAGAGCTCAAAAACAAAGAAAACCTATCACACAGTCAAACGCCTGAAAGATAAATCATCACATCAAAGATTATCTTTTCTAAAGTGCAGTCTGAAACATTAAGCTTACCCCCCTTGATTAGGTTTGGCAAGTAGCTGGGCAATTACCTCTCTGACATCAAAGTTGCGTTTCAAGTTATCTCCAACTATCCCATAAAGCTCATCTGAGGGAAAAAGGGGGGCTTCGGTGGGTTCTACAGTAACCTGAAAAAAATAAAGTAGACACAGATGTAACAGGCAGTTCAGGCACAATTAGGTGGCCGTAATTAGCAATTAGACTAATCATTGGATTGACCTCAATGTTCTTCCTGTAGTTGAGACTTCGGACCGTCTTCCGAGCTAAATGGAGTGCGTGGTTATCATCTAAAGCGTAGTGGTCTGTCACGCCAGATTTTCTGTGAAATTGGAAGCAAATCAATCACAATGGAGCCAATATAGAATATAAATCAGTAGTTAAGAAATGATCATGAAGACGAGAGCAGGTGAAATATACCGCCGTCGATGCAATCCGATTTGTTTTTGCTATCAAATAATTTCAATCAGGGAACAGAACACTAACACTAAGCTGAAATTAGAAATTGCATCTCTGGAATATGTGCAGTGGCTAAAACAATTTTAACCAATGTAACTGTAAATGCTGCAGTCATACTTGCAGTGCAGATCAGCACCACCAAGATCTTCTGCAGATACTTCTTCCCCAGTGGCAGCTTTCACCTAAAAAAGAAGGAAGTGTTCAGAAAATTAAACAATCACAGAAATGCTTTCCATCCTTTAATGCAGCAGATATGCTAATTTTGTAAATTAAGAGATTTTAAGTTATCAAAAACACTTTGGATCCTCTTTTAGAGTTTTTTTTTTTTATAATTTGCACATATGCTAGTTATCCTCTCTGCCATCACCATTTCGTACTTGTTCAGTATTTTGGGACAGGATCTTTTATCCATATTGTCCATTTAAGTAAAATTACTTACAGTAATTGTGCATAATCTACAAATAGTCCCCAAGAAAATGTGGTTAGGCAACTCTAATGTATAATATCCATTCACAAGAGGTTACTCAGAGTTATTTTGGATAATAATCCGTCACATCTTATAAGATTCAACTGAATCAAATGCAGATCAGAAAAACAATTAATGGAAATTAATGGTTTAATATAAAAAGCAATCAACAAATAATATTCAATTATATCTAAGTTTTAGGACTTTGGTGTTATCTCATTACCAAGACAACACTTCACTCCCCAGAAAACTAGACTGACGGGTACAAAGTGAATAAGCCAGTAGGAAGTTGTGGTATAAAGGTTTGAACTACCCCAGAGCGTAATAGCAGCATTTATTTGCTCCATTCAGTTTTTTAACTCAAAAAGCAAACAGTGTCAAGGTCACGCTTGCAGAGGCATGCCCAACAGATGCAGCATATATGGGCAACTTGCACAACGCTGCATTCATTATGACTCCTATAACACAGCAGGTGTTAAAGTTACAGAGAGAAATGAAAAACAATTTCCTCACAGCGTGCTTCAGGTCTTAACGGATGAAGTGTCATTTTTCCATAACTGCACGACAACACCGCACTATCAGACTGGAAAACATTTGGGATGCTTTAAGGGCACAGGCACAGATAAGAAAGGACATCTTCTTAAAGGTTTCACTTAAAAGTCTTTGTTAAACTTAGATGAATGCAGTAGAGTGTACCTTTATGCTGTTTTATCAACTTCAACATGCCCTCTACTTCTCTATATTCTGGAAAAAAGAAATGGGTTCCCAACTTTGCTATCTCCAATGATTTTTGCTTTATAAGTCAGTTCAACAACTCTCCAATGACGATGCCTCTTATTCATTTATAACAGAATTTTTTGGTTGCTGGACATTTCTCTCCTTCACCATTGCCTGCCTTTGGCATATTGCTCATTTCATATCAGTCTGCTAAAATGGGACATTTTGTACAGAATATGTATAAATTTGTACCAGTAAGTCCAGAGCAGCAATGTCACTGGATCTCTTGGAAGCAATAATTTAAAGGAGATTTCATTTCAAATGTCATGCAGTCACATTCTGTATATTAATAATACATTTGTCCAATTGAATAGACTAACTGCACTTAATAGGACCACCTAATGTATATTTCTGGTGCCTGAGATGCTAAAGCCCAAGAAATGTGGTGAAGTAAAGTTTATGTATGAATGGTGTAATATAAATAAATTTGTTATGGGAATCTTTATCATAAATACATGCAATATAATTCACTAAAAGATGCCAACCAGCAATGCTATGCAGAAGGTTTTTGCTGCACAAATAATTTTTTCTGGTAAATTAAACCAATTGCGCAAACTCTCACTAGTTCCAGTTTTGCAAATGCAAAAGCTGCTCAATCGTTCTGTCCAGCTGGTGTGGGAATTACAAAATCAAATGTAATGCAATGAGAGGATGCAACAATTCACATAGTTCATCTCATGTTTGCAAAACGGAAAGGAAATGAAAAATTTTCCAACCAGAGGAGGTCCTCCGAGAAAAATTGTTCCTTGCTTTCGCACAATGATGCTCTCGTCTGCCATTGCTGGAACATATGCTCCTCCAGCCGTGCACGAGCCCATCACAACAGCAATCTAAAAAGAAATAGGAAGTTAAATCTTCACCGAAGCATTTCTAATACAGAAACATCCCTTCCAGCAAGTTTGAAGTACAATAAAAAAAAAATACCCCCATTGAAAAACTGTCGACTCGGGCATTATTTTTCTCTATGAAAGTTTCACTTACTGGTGCGTTATTAAAATGTGATACATCACAAAAATGATCCACAACACATTACTTAAAAGTAATGTCTTCCAAAAAAAAATTCAGATTTCACAGCTTTTGGCTCAACTTTTTACATCAAACTTTTAGTCTTCCAAAAGTGCATAATTCCCAAATGCGCATAATTTTTCACACACTTTTTAACTTTCAGCAGGCAAAAAACATAAACAAGAAAGAAAAGCTGATGATGTGTAACTGTCATTAACCTTATTGTTCCTCCACATTTTTCTCCTTTGAAAAGATTTATAAGAAGCCAGCGAAGAAAGCAAAATCACTGCCTTACTATGCAAATCTAAAAAATATATTTCTTTTATAAAAACCATTTCTAACTAAGAGCATGAAAAAAATCTTGAGAACATATTTGAAACTTACGTGACAGAAAAAAAAGAGTCTTGAAAGTATTATTAGGGGATGAAAAACAAAACTCCCAGAATGAAAAGTGAAACCTGAAATGGTTGTAGACACTGTTGATGAGTGACCATTCAGAACGGTGACTCAAACATTCAATGGTTCTCTTTAATGGATTCGGTGAAAAGAGCTGAATTCAATAACTGAAAAGCTATTGCTGAGCTTAGTCCTGCTGTTTTGGAAAAAAAAACATGCTGCCTTGTTTGTTCCTCTGTTTTTACATACATATATGTTGTTACTTCAAAACTGTATTGCAAGAAAAATCATGTTTCCTTTAGAACAACAAAAAGAAAAGTCATAATTTATCCATCTGTGCTCTAGACGCAGATACAAAGACTTGCAGCAGACTGTAAACTATCATAAATGGCAACATAATGAGTAGGTTTCCAACAGGCTATGCAAATAAGGTAAACAAAGAGAGAAGAGTGATTTCAACATTGTTAATTTTTAGCTTGTCAAATCCAATATTTAAAACCTCACCTGTGCAATTCCTTCTGAAGACAGCCTGGCCTGGTTGTAGAAAATGCGTCCAAAGTGATCGCGGTCTGGAAAGACATCGGCCTGTCTGGGAAGATTGGCTCCTCCAGAATCCACTGAGGGCGAATTCAAACAATAAATATCTGAATATTTAGATCATCTATCAAATTTTGGAAAAAACTGCACAAGTATGTGCACCTCTTGTTAGTCACCACCACCAGCTCAATTATTTTCAGAATACAACATACAATTCTTAACTAAATAGTGAAAAAAAAAAGTGTTTGACTGAAATCAAGAAAACGTACCCAAATAAATGCATGGCAAATGGTTCTGCTGAGCAATTTCTTGTGCACGAAGGTGTTTTTTCACTGTTATTGGGTAGTATGTTCCCCCTTTTACGGTGGCATCATTTGCAACAACAACACATTCCACCCTAGGAAAAAAACAAAAGCTGGTTAAATCAATAATTTGGAAACTGCACAATGTCTTGGGGCTTTTCTTATTTCATTAAACAGTCAACAAATTATTGTGTTCATTATTTTTATTAAGGAAAATATCTACGTAAACGCTTCAGCACTCACCCTGAGACCCGTCCTATCCCAGTAATCATCCCCCCGGCAGGAACATCCTCTTTTCCATACAACTCATATCCTGCAAACTGGGAAAATTCCAAAAAAGGAGTCCTGCAAAAAAACAAGAAACAGATGCTGAACACTGAAGAACATAGCTGATTTTTAAGTGTAGATGAGAAAATGAAACCAACACAACAGAATGAAATGGTTAACTTTGCGCAAATTACATGTGAGCCAACAATTTTAAATTGAACTAGTAGGCAGATGATAATACCCTGGATCCAGTAGTCTATCTATGCGCTCTCTTGGCAACAGCTTCCCTCGAGATGTGTGAAGTTTTCTAGCTTTTTCTCCTCCACCTTTAGTAATAACAACATATCAGATTAATCAACACTTTGTAGGTTTTTAAGTGTCTTTTTATTGTAATATAAAAGTGAAACAAATGAAATAAAAAAAAGTCGATTAAGGTTGCTATTTTTTTGTACCCAATACAAAATGTAACTTATTATTAAACTCAAAGCGGTTTTAGTAGAAGACTAAACGCAGTTCTGCACAAAAGGTTTGGGATCAGATGAAAATGTTCCTGTTTCCTAGGAAACATACATTAAATTAGTCTGAATAGAAAATATAGCAAGAGACCAGGTCAGGGAAAGATCAGTGTTAGTGAGTTATGACTATTAAAATATAACATTTTAATGGAAATGATGGTCATCGACAATTCTTGATTTTATATGAATAAATGAATATTTATTTCAAACAACAAAACAAAATATATAAAAAACAAGATGCTTGAAAAGTTTTCTTCTTTCTTTTATTAAAAAGGAAATTTGCAAGTGATTCCAAACTTTCTTGCTCCTGTGCATGGCTTTTTGTGTGAAACAAAAGCCATGCACAAACACAGTACATCTGAAGGCCTAAGTTTCACCACAGTGTGTTCTCTTCCTGGTACTCACCCAACTTGATTTTCTCTGTCCGGTCCCTCAGTTGATCTACCAAAACTTTCATTCGCTCATAATTTTCCTGTGAACGCAAGGCAAGGTAATCATATTTATATAGCATTTTCAGCCAAAGGAAACTCAAAGTGCTTATCCGTAGTAGTTAAGAACAGCGTACATCCAAACAGATTAAGGTTAGATAGATTTGAAAATAAATAAGTAGGCAAAAGAAAATCAGCAAATAAAAAGTGTTTTAACCTTGTTTTAAAAGAGCTCAGGGTGGGAGCATTCCTGCAGTGAACAGGGAGCTTATTTCATATTCGGCCTGTTTTCTTCTGACTCTTTGAATGGTTAGTAGGTTTGATTCAGACGATATTAAAGGTCTTAGTGGTTTATAGAATTGAAGAAGATCAGAGGCGTAGGCTGGGCTTTTACTTGTTAGTGCTTTGTAAACCATTACTGAGATTTTAAACTTTTCTTTGAGTAACAAGAACCTAAGAGCCAGACTGAAATGCTGGTCTCTTGTTTTTGTAAGGACTCTTGCAGTGCCATTGTGGAGCAATAAGAGGTCATGATTGAGAGGTTACTTACACTCTTGGTTATTGAAGAAAATTTGCCCAAAAAGTGCAAACATCAACGATATTCAACTACTAGGCATCCATATTTTTGCAAATGAAAATATTGAATAATGTTATTCCACAATATGAATTTGGAGTTGTTTTTAAGAGGTGTACACATCTGCACTTTTTTTCCCAAGAAAACTGAAATAACAAGGATGTAGATTCAAGAATAAAATGAAAATAAAAGATAAACTAATTTTTTCTGGTACATCTCGAGTAATACTTCAGTAAGAAAAAGTGTCTTTTGGTGACATCTAGTGTCAGTGTTGTACCTCTACACCAAGCTCAATGTCAGATGAAATACTGCGATTGTAAATTTAAGAAATTAATACGGGTATTTAAACTGCAACCTCAACAACGTTTACAGATGGATTCAGCACACTCTTCTTAAATAATAAAAACACATTTTGCTTAAGTTTCTGCGAAACATTAAATATAAAGTATATAGTTCATGTAAATTTGAGTCCTTTTCAATTTGGGGAATTGTTTTAGTAACAATAATGTTCTTAAACATAGCTTTTAGGGTTTCTGACATATACCATTCAGTTTCTGTTATATATTATGAACCATATAGAATACAGTTTTGGTAGTTATGCGTGTTAGCAAACACTATTGCTATCTGTCCAGTCTGAGTTTCATCCTCATCTGGTTTAACTCAAACATAACGTTATTTCTCCAGTTAAGCTAGCAGGCTTTAGCAACAGGCTAACCTACCTGATATTCAGAGGAATGTTTATCAGGTTGAGAGCCGAGCCGAGCGACTCTGTCAGCGTAGTAAGTCCGTGTACAAGGCAGCGGTAATACCCTGCATCGAAGCAACCATGGCCTCACGGAGTGTAAAAGCATTTTAAAAACTCACAAAGGGGCAAAATGTTAACTTTGCAGCTGCTAGCTTGCTAGCTGTAGTGGAGAAAATCTTCTTCTGTGGTTGATGTTGTAGGACGGAACGTTCTACGTCGCCACCTGCTGACAATAAAACACATTTATTCAAGTTTTTATTTTGTTAAAAATAATTGGTATGGTAGCTACTAAATTATATTTAGTAGCTACCATACCAAATATTTTTATGTAAAAAAAAAAAAACGACTGAAAATTAAATATTTATTTATTTCCTCCCTAAAAGTGCACATGATGCTAAAGGTTAAAGAATATCCAGTTTATAGAGACACTCATGTCTAGAAATGAATATCAAAGAAAAATACGTTATAAAATGATCAGGGACACACTTAGATTCATTGCGAAGAAAAACGAAAGCTATTAAGGGATTCTTCCAGTCTACACCTTTTTATGTCTTTTTTGTATCTTTGAAGAAACTTATGTAAGTAACTACATCAGATTTATCTTTGGGATGAATGAAGTATGGAACTGAAGACGTTCTGGCTTAATTTATTGAACTGTTCACTGGAGAGGAATGTGGCTTGACGCTCTTGGACTGTTGTGGAGAATAATACTCAGAGAATCACGGATCAAGGCTTCCACCATGTGGGATAAAAAGTGTACTTCAACTGAACTGATTTTTAACTCTCTATACATCTATTGTCTATACCAGTAGTCTGGTGTCAAGTATCCTCCAACTTTTAGATGTGTCTCTGCTTTAACACACCTGAATCAAATAACAAAGCCATTAGCATAACTCTAGTTACTAATTCAGCCATTTGATTCAAGTATGTTGGAACAGGAACATGTCTAAAAACTGCATGACACCGGACTGCAAGGCCTGGATCTGAGAACCCCTGGTCTATACCCACTAATCCTCAGAGGGTCACAGAGGTGCTTATGCCGGTCTTCAAAAGTCTTTTGGCAAAGAAGGCAGGATATACCTTGCACAGATCAGCAGTCCATCACAGAGCACAACAAAAAACAAAGAATACATTTGTATCTCACAAGTTGTAGGACTTTTTGAAATGTGGAAGCAACCCAAATAACATGGAGAGAGTCCACACATGCATGGGGAGAACATGTAAACCCTGGACCTTCTAGCTGCAAGGCAACAGTTCTAATAGCCTTGATCTGTGATAATGAATCATAATTCATAATGTGATAAAGTGGACCTTAGTATGATAATTTGGAGTTTGGAAAGGTTTGTTGTGGCATTTAATACTGTAACTCATTTTCATGACATTTGAAGCAACAAAGACATTGTTGTTTTTCTTGGAAGTAAGGGTATTTACTTTATTGTCTTCTTTATGGCAGCACAATTTTTTTTTAATTTTAATCTGTGGTATAGGACAGAATTTTATGCTTTAAGAGAATGGGAAAGAAGCTGAAGCATCCTGAACTTTAAATGCATATTTAATTGTTCTTAATTGAAAAATATGGTCTACTGTCTATCTGGTGTAACAGATAGGTTAAGGCAGGCTTAAATCATGTTTTGTTCACGTTACACTAATTGCATAATCTCCCTTTGGATCTCTGAAATTTTAAACATTTTACAATTTTATTTCATGCCTCAGCAGCTCTCAGTTCACACAAAAAGGCAATTTTCTTTCTCAAAAAATGGGAACTAAAGTTGGATTTAAGTGGGAATCAGAGTTATCCTAAAAGCTTGGAAAAAAAAAAAAAAACCTCATCTCTTCTGACCTGAGTGCTTTATTTGAGCTGAAGTACATTCGGCAGAGTGCAGGCTGAAGAGCATTCAAACCAAGAGCTTTTAGTTCATTTGGTTTTAAGAGGCTTCTCTCCTCCAACACTCCCACCTATTCCACTGGCATGCATAGAAATGTCCGTGACCTCCACTCAAATGGCTGCTCCTGTTTTCTTAGGGAATATCAAATCCTCCACTTCGTGTGCGAACTTACACCCTCTCACTCATCCAGCTCTCTGTATTTTTTTATGACCTCTAAACCCTCCACAGCAGTGGCCGTGAAGTGACTGAATAGATGTGGCTTTACAAAAAGCCTCTCTATTCCGATAAAAATGGATATATTAAATACTTTAATAACTCAGAGGTGCAAGGAAATGACTGAAAAGTACAAAGAGAAGAGAGTATACCTTTCATCACAAAATGCATATAAACTGTTTGGTCACAAGTGTCAGATCCCTATGCAGGAGTGTTGGTAAGTCTTTTGTATGTTTATATACAAAAGGTACATTTTTTTTCTCATTATTTTACAGGCACTGATATAGTGCTAGCTCAAGGCAAAAAGATTATTAAAAGATAACACAATTTAATGTAGATTTTGAGAGGGGTTAGGAATGGAGGTTAATTACTGTCAGTCTGTCATAGATGTTAACATACTGAAGATTAAAAGCATGCAAAACAAAACTTTACATAAAAAAATAAATGAATAAAATCAGTTTGCACTGACTGACAGGCTAAGTATATAATCCATTAAAAACTGTGGCTTCAGAGAAGATTTTGGATTTTTTGAAATTCTGACTCTTGTTGACTAATTTCAGATTATCAGTTAAAGTATCTATATTAAATATAGTATCTAATGTTTTGTTTGTTTGTTTTTATTTTTAAATGTACATTGTCAATAACACACATTGTTGGGTTAAACTAATCATTGTTTTATCATTTTATTTGAGTGTTTTATCTACATGTGTTCAGTTACCTAACTGACTCTGACCAGTTATCTATAATGTAATTTCCTACATTATAACAAAACAGACGGGGTCCATCTGTTTTGTTATCTCAGCATTGTTCTACTGAAAAAGGTCATCATAATAAAAGCCAGTTCCCAAGCAGAGGAGAGTAGAGCTCACCAATCTTTGATCCTGAGCGGATTAGAGGTTGTGGATCTCTCCCTTTGCAAAGGAAGTCATAAACCCTGATTGGTTTTGTGTCTGGTTCTTTACAGGTTTTGTGCGAATCATAAAAAAACCCCAAAACACATATGTATAATATGTATACCTCACAGGATTTTTAAAAATTTAAGGTTTTTAAAAAGTGCACCCATGAAAAAAACCAACTATTTTTTCTGCTCTGCTGTGTGCATTTGAGTAAATTACATCATAAGAGGCACAATAACTGATACACATAATTGAAACATTCAAGTTACATTAAAGTAGAAAGTGATTCAGTGTGACTTGCTTGGACCTTCTTTCCTGCTTCTCGCTGGTGGAATGATGGTTGGTGGTGGTAAAGATTTTGCATGCATAGCAGGGTTAACTGGTAGGAAGGGCCTCGTTTAAGTCTTTCTGCCTGGTAATGACTTTTGGTGATGCAACTGTTCTGCAGGAAACATCAATGAAAAGTGAAAATCATTTTAGCTTCCAAACTATTTTTCAAATCATAACTTGTCTCAAATGATCACTGACGTTTATAGAATTTGATATTTCCAGTCTCCCTCACTTGTCTTTATGAGTGTTTTATTGTTGCCAAGTTTCCTTAAAGGTCATGTAATATTCTCATGTACAATTGAAGTATTTTGCTGAAGCTGTGCAGAACAAAACCAAAGACTCTGAAATGAAGGAAATGTCTAAAAACCTCAAATATAAAGGCAAAAATTAGGAAAAATTAAACATTTTGTCCTCCAGAAAATCAGATCATATGTACATATGTACTTTGAATTTTCTTTAGAGAGATAAAGGGATCATGTATTTAGGATTTAAACACCTTAAAAATTTACAAAAACCGCACAGGAGTTTTTCAGTTAATTCAATCCAATCAATGCAGTTTCAGTGAAAAACAAACTGTGTTAAAAATAAACACGGTAAAAGCAGCATGTTCCACCCTCTCTTCATATGCAGCTTGTAAAGCTCAAGAGTCGCTCACTAATCACCCACTAATTAACACAAACACACAGATGCATTCTCGGTGTGAGCGAGTCCCTCCCCTGTCTTTTTGGATCAGAAAGCTCTTATCTGTCTCTTTTTGGAAAAAGATAATGATGCTTGTTCCACAGCTCAAAGCTCATTAATGTACGACACGGCCCTGAATGTAGGATATCAAAGAGATGTACAGAGTGTGCCTCCCCTCCCACTAATGGCCACAAACTCATTAAGAAGCCAAAGCAATGAATTAATCATCAGTTATCCTTAGAACAGATTAAAAGTGCTAGCAACATCAGCCTTTGTGCAAGCTGTCCCTTTAAATTCCACAAAATTAGAAAGCTTCTCACAAAGCCACCCTCACATTACCGGATCACCCTCAGATCAGATAAGCTGAAGGACATGATATCTTCTTTATGCAGTGATCCGTCTCTTTCCAAAGGTGCAGCATGAAAATAGAAGCATAAGAAGGAAAATTAGTAAGTCAGACGGGAGAACGGCAAAAGTTGTCAGAAGTAATATACAGGATAAAGAATGACTCAAAGATGTCCTACAACAAAAAGTACAGAGTTCAAGACGTGCCTTCAAAAAACAAGGAAATTCTGCTAACATTGATTTATTTAGCTTGTTTTATTGAGTAAATCACCTGATTCATTTTTAACCTGTTTACAATCATGTAGGTCAAGAGGGAGAATCTGTAATGGTCAGTGGGAGAAAAAGAGCATTTGTGACACACCAAAAGTATTTTTACACATGATCTGCAATGTCATAACAAGCTGTAATATTGGACCAAAGCACAGGTAGCATCATTAGAGACATGTGAAAGAGGTGGCATTTTCAATTTAGACAGTATGGGCAGTTGTCCAGGGTGGCATTAGGAATGTGGGCGCATTATTACCTGATTTTAAAAACGGTAGCGTAATTATTTAAGTTGTGCCCGAATGAGACTTCAGTGAGGTAGTCACCACTCAAGTCCATGTTAAATTAGCACACCATGCATGTTGAACAAGAGGAATAAATATTATTCTAAACTTGATAGAAAACATTCCTCAACACGATTCTTACTGTCTCATTGGTTCTCCTAAACAAGAACAACATGCAACATTTCCAGTTTATTTTTTTATTATTTTGGCCTTTTAGAACTGCATGTGCATAAGTAATGTCATGTGGGTTTTTATTTATGTTTTGTGATGTCCATCTTCTAGATAGCTTAGCTTGCATATGACGTGAGTAAAATCTCCATTCTATCTGCAGGTAACATGTTTGACTGTGTTAGAAAAACTCATCTTTAGATGTACGTTTCTGTGATTAATTGTTAAACTCTGGAGGATTATACTGATTTTAACATGTTAAACAATGTTGCAGTGTTGTCTCTTAGTGTTTTTTTTTTGTTTGTTTTTTTTTTTTTTTGCATTAAACCTGAAGAGCTGTAGTCCAAGTGAATAAAAAAGCTGTTGTGGGGTTGAATTATTTTCTCTTTTTTTGCCATAATCTGTATTCTGAAGGGGAACTTACCATAAATGTTTTGAACTGTTGTGAGTATTCACTTGGCTGCCTCCTCAATATCTCTCTCTTTTTTTTTTGTGGATCTCCACAGTGTGCTGTCAGTGTTTGAAAACTCTGAATTAATTAATGAGCTGCTTTGTTAGCCCTCTGAGGTTATAAGAGAATTGGAATGGGTAAAGTGGCACTTTGCTAACATTATTCCACCACGCTGTGAGGTCATGCCTGCAGTTATTGGGGGTTGCAAAAAAAAAAAAAAAGACGAGGCAGTTGACACTTTTCAGCATAAATTCACTTGATAGTTTTAAAACGTTTGAAATATATTAGCTAAAACAATAAGCATATATGCAGCAACACATAAAAGCTTAAGGCACATTGTGCGTCCTGTTTGTTTAATCCAACTCATGTGTTTGACAGTAGAGTGAGCAATTTGCATGCTGCAAGTGCTCTTACTATTTATTGTTGAAGTAGGGTTGCTTGTTCCCACATTGCATCCCAACCTTCCCTCCTTCTCATCCACTTTGGCTGTTTAAAGTGCTCACTGGAGAACTGCAGCAGGAGTATCATTCACTGTAATGGCAGAGCATCCTCCTCCACAGCCCTCACTTAGATCACTTAGTCCACTTTACTAGTCCAGCGCTCAGTGTTGCATGAACACAGCACGTTTACAATAGGGGGTTACAACAAACACAGTTGTTCCAATTAAAAAAGAAAAATGTATATCATAAAGAGAAACAACAAAATGATTTATATTTTAGAAATATTAGCAATTTCAGTAATATCAGAATCATATGTAAAAAATGTGGATACGTAAAGAAAAAGGTGCAATCACTGTAGAAACTGTGCCATCTTTCTAGGGTTTTGTAAAATAATAAAAAAAACTATTTGAATTTGACATCAAGTGCACAAAAGCCCTCATGAGATTCCAGTCAGTCTTTATTCACTAACCAGAAACTATGTCCTTGCTTGTTCATAAGATTTAAGAAAAAAATAGCAGCCAGGTGCTGATAATTAAATGTGCTTGACTTCTTGGTCACCATCCGAATGACTACCTCTATAAGAGCAGGAGGTTTGACAGTCTGGATCATACAGCTATGTGAGTTAACACAAGACAAAGAAGGAAGACATCAGCAATGACCTTAGAAAGGAAGTTCCTTTTGCCCATCAATCTGGAACAGTTTAAAAGGGCATTCCCAAACAATTTAAAGTCCCCCCAAATATTATTCACAAGTGGAAAACACTCAAGACAATTGCTAATCCTCCCACATGAAGGTCAGGCTGTGAAGTGCTCAGAAAAAAAACAAACAAAAAAAAACAATAATAATCCAAAAGTTCTATTTCATACTCCACAGGCATCAGGCTAACATGTTAAAGGTTTACATTACACGCCGACGAGATAGTTGTGCTTCAAATTGGGCCTCTGCTCTATCTGAAACTCTGCCTTCAGGGAGCCATCATAACATTGCTCCTCTATTAACACTTTAACAACATTTTTACCAGCATCGCAAAGAGAAGTAGCTCAGATAATGAGCTCAGCAGATCTGGAGTTGCACCAGGTGTTTGCTAATTGCTGTGGGCTAGTCTGAAGAAGCTGAGTGAGGGAAGAGTGCTGTGTGATGCAGATACACCCTGCCTCAGTCTCACAGCTGAATGCCTGCCACCCCAAATTAAAGGAGCACAGATTTTATATAATCCTGCCCCTTCATGGTAGAAAATTGAAGCCAGAAACATGCGCCACTTTAAAAAGTTCTGCAAATCAATTTCACTGATTTGATATTTGAATTTCAACTTTTCGAAAAAACGTAATAAGAATTGAAGAAATTTAATTCTGAAACATTGCACTGAAATTGTTAAAGAGACCAAGACAAAAATAATTAATCCACACAATAATTTAATAAAATCAATCACAGACTAGAAAAGAGAGTGAAGGTATTTTCACTGACAGAATAAAAGCTCAACTGGTGACAGGATTCTTTTAAATAATTACATTTTTACAGTCAAGTTGTAACGCCTTCATGAGCTCAGTCAAGTGTTCTGTACATCATTAATTCATGGTATATAATGAGTATTTGATGTTGTGTAGCTCATGTAGCATTGAAGCGAGAAAGGTAACATTCAGGTTTGGATTTTTACATTGAGCACAACAAAAACACATTTCTGGATGAAAGCAGAAGAGAATCCAGTTCAACAGATAATCAGTAGATTTGATGAACAGCAGAGCATTCAATGACAGCAACTTGAATAATTTAGCTTTAAACTGAAAAGTTTTGCCATTTTAAATACTGAAAGAAACTGCATAACACAAAGTCACAAATTATACTCACAAAAATAAATAAATATTGGTCTGTATGTAAGACAGTAGGCAGATGTGGCACAAAATATTGGTCAGCAACATTAATCTTGTTAAGCTTTTTAAACTCTGTTGAGATATCTGCAGTAAAAAGGGTAAATAATTGTGACACATCTTCCCTTTTTTCTGTTAGTAAAAGAAAACATTTTTCTTCTTTGTAGTGCTAGAAATGATCAAATCTTAAACAGATTCCATGCACAGCTCTTAAAGTTTACATACTCCTATCATGGGCATAAATACCCTTCTCTAATAATTTCTGTAAAACATATTACATTTTGTTAAAACTGTCACCATGCCATGACAGTATAAGATGAGACTGATAATCTGTGACATAAATCAAGCTCCCAGCGCTAACTGCAGAAATACACCGCTTGGTCAGAAACAACCAATCAGAAGAGGAGGAGGGTCTTAGCACTGTCAAACATGCTTGTGTCCATGCGGCTCACAATAAACGAGTTTTGCTGTAAAGGTTAGTTGTTTATCTCCCATTGGCACATGTAGTAGCGTATACACAGGTAGAATTTACAGCGCTAAGACTTTCCTCCTGGCTCTGATTGGTTGTTTCTGACCAGGAGCTGTGCAAACATGTGGCAGAAGGCAGAGGAGCTTAATTTATTCACAGATTATGTGTCTCATGCCATACTGTCACGGCATAGTGTTAGCCTTAGCAAATATGTAAAAGACATATTTTTTCTTAATAAAAGTTACATACTGCAGCTTTAAAAGATTACATACAGTGGGCTTGTTTAGGAGAACAAAAAAGAGAGTGCATGGATCAAATAGTAGTTTTGGGCCATATCAGTTTTATATTTTATCTCAGACACTCGTAGCTACTGATACAAACTGCAGTGTTTTGATGACTTAATCTGCTATTAGTCTACATGGTTTTGCACCAAGTACATTGAATACCATACAATAAAAGTAAGATCTGTATGCTGCCACTTAAATCTATGATGAACATTTGAAATGTTTTAAAAATACTCAAATGTGACAAGATTAATGAGAATTGGATTGATAAAGACGTCAGACTGTAGCATACAAGTTTTACCTCTATGTACCTTCTGACACTACCATAGTTAGTTAAATTAATAATTATAATAATGACATTTGTAAAACAAAGTTACATTTATGCTCTGAGTACTATTGAACAAGCAGGAGGGTGGAAAGGAAATCCAAGAAGCATAGAAGCATAAAGGCACTGTGTTTTTTCTGTCTTTTTTTCATTTTTGTTTTTTACAAGAAGCTAACAGAACTAAATCAAAGTTAATTCTGTCCGATCACGACTACTTTTGTTCTTTTTTATAGGTAGAAAAAGAAAAAAAAGTCCACAACCAGAAAACCAAGTTCAAAAATGAGAAAGCTGACCTTCAAAACACCAATATATCAGTTTTACAGAAGAACTATCAGAGGAGAGTGAAAGGGCATTCACAGGAGTCCAAACTGGGAGAGAGAACCAAGTGCAATGGTCAGTCAGGAGTGAGGACACCGATGGCTGTCTCTGCAGTTTGCTCATAAAGCGCCCACAAGATCGAAACATAGACACAAAACACACACGTGTGTGTATGAACTTCCAGCCTCGAGCTGAATTACAGGAAAAGGCAGGGAAAATAAGCAGGAATACTGGTAGAAAATACTGAGGGCAATAACCTGCATCTTAAACAATAGAAAACAGAAAATGATAAGCCTCATCTGTTCAAATACAAAAAGAAATATTTCAGCACATTTGAAAATTGTTTTTTTTTACATGTTTGTTTAATGAGTGCAGATAATACAGTTTAAATACATCACACACCTCTGTACAGTAGACATCTTGTTGTTTTTGGATTAGGCAAACTCGTCTTTACAATATAAGTCCTTAGGCTATGATGATTTCTTTTTTCCTCTTCATTAGTGTGTTTATTTAGCGTGTCCTCTCAAACTACTCCTTGAAGGTCAGCTCCCCTTTTGTTCTACATGTCGCCTCTCTTTGTCAGTCCTTGAAGGAGCTCAGAGATATAAAGAAGCTTTCTGAGACACAACAAGCACCCCTCAACATGCAACTGTAATGAAATTAACTGTTGTTGTTCCTGGCATGTGGAAGGCTTTTCTGAGAAATATTTAAGAAAACAAATAAAAGTTTAAAAGTGAAAAGTGAAGGGAAACAAAATGCATCAACATAATAAATATGGACATATTGCCTTTGAAGCCCATGTTAGTAAAATCATTTTTGTCTTTAAAAAAGCCCCTTTACATACAGACACTTTGCTGGCACCGATAGTAAGAATGTGAAAACTCATTTAAAATAAATGTATCTTTTAATTTTAATTAATCTTTAATTTTACGGAGAAAAAACACCAACCTTTAATTTGAGTATTTGTCTCCAACAAACCCATAAATATTGCAGTACTTTGAACTTTCACAGTTCCTTCACCATACTTAACAGGAGGGGAACCTGGTGCCACCAGTGGTTTTAAAAATAATTTGAAAACAATTATTTTTTTTAAATACATTTTCCTCATTGACTACATTTAATGAGGAATTTTCTGTGTTTTACCTTTAAATGCGTTCAATAAAAGATTTAATCATTTAAAGGCTTTTTACACATCTTTACTAGGAGAGCCCACAAACTGGCCAGCGTCTGCAATTGTTTAAAAAACAAACTTGCATGTGCATAATTACGACCCCTCTCTGTCATGAACCCTTTGAAGGCATAATGTCAACTCTTTGAGATGTAATCAGACAGAGAAGCTATGCAGAAATGACAATAAAAACTTGTTATAAAAGATGCGCCATTCAGAACACCAAAGGTTAAAGCTAGATATGTCTAAATGCTGTAAACAATCAAATATAAGACATACTTGTGTTAAATGTCACATAAAGGGATGTTATCTGGCCAATTCAGACTTAGTGTACTTGGACATTCTTTTATACTTACACCAGCAGAACGGCACTTGAAAATAAAAGGAAGATACAAAAAAAAAATCTGTGTGCTTTGTGCATTTTGATTCTCAACCAAACAGAATCAGGAGGTCAAAGTGTCATGGTCCCGGAACGTATTTGTGTTTGTTTGGATACAATTTTTATACTGGTGATGGTGACTTTACACCCAGATGCAAGGATGACCTTTAAGTCCAGCTTTCCTAATAGATGACCTCGTAGACCGTCGCTTTTTTGTCTCCTGAGCCCGTCACAATGTATTTATCATCTATGGAGATGTCACAGCTCAGCACAGAGGATGACTCCTTTGACTGGGAAGGGAATACAAGACAAAATGTGTTTATATTTTGTATACATGTATATATATATATATATATATATATATATATATATATATATATATATATATATATATATATATATATATATATATATATATATATACATATAGAT
>NW_015113374.1:242943-271633 GCF_001443285.1 Poecilia latipinna
CTGGAGCAGTGGCTCAAACAGATCCCAGGAACAACAATGTGCAGTTCTAGGCACAGCCAAGATACTGCGCAGAACCCTCAAGCTCCCAGGCCTCTGGTAGAGGACCCGAGCTTGTCTTTAAAAGACAAGAAAAGATATTGCACTGTATATATGTGTCTCTAAACAGAAAGTTCCTAGATGCATTTGTGGTGGGATGCTCTGCCCCCCTCACCTGGAAAATGCTGGCTCCATATGGAGTTCTCCACGCGTTGAGTAGATTGTCTTTTCCTGTACTCACAAACCACTTCCCTGCAAGGAACGAAACAGAACACGGTTAAAACGTATACATTAAAAAGAAAAAGAAAAAAAAATCAACCTGCACCTCCAGCTTTCTTGTATTTTCACTTTGAATGTGGAGAACTTCCCTGGTCAAATTTTTTGTAATATAGAGTTGTCTATATAAATATAGAAGACTATAATGTTTTGTACGTGCACGTAATTTTTTTCTTTTGCTTTAGGTATGACCTCTTAGGTGAACAAATAAATGTTTAAGCCTAACCAATTCAAAACACTGAGAATACTGGTTAGTGGTCCAGAATTTCACCTGTTTGTGTCTAAATCAAGAATTAAACAAGGGAGCTTCATTTGATGTCATTTATGTCCCCCTGACCACGTTGCACTCTTACCACAGTGAGCAAATCTTAGTGAGAGCACACAGCTTTCATGTAGATGGAGTTGGTACTTGTCAGGCTTGGTGACGTGCAGGACCTCTACGTTGCTGTTCTCCATCCCCACAGCTAGCCACTCCCCTGTTGGACAGTAACCCAGAGAGAAGATCTGCAAAAAAGACAAACAGTCCTCTTTTAAATATCTTATTATATTAGATGTTTTTTTGTTTCTTAAGGTTTTGTTGGGTCTAGAGGCCTTTGTTTGACAGGAAAGAGGGTAATGAGAGAGGGGGAAGACATGTGGCAAATGTCGCAAGGCCGGGAGGTGAACCTGAAACTACCGCCAGGAGGACTAAGGCCTCAATACGTGGGTTGTCCTTTGCCCCTGTGCCACCACAGCACCCCAGATCTTATTATACTAGATGATGAATTTCATCATATGTAGTGTTTAAAACATTCAGCATAGTAAAATCAAAAATGTGCTCATGAATATGTTGTATAAATGTGAAAAACCTGTAAAAGACTCATATTTTAGCAGAGAAACAGTGGTTGATAAACTTGCTGAGACTGTAGAACTTTATCAGCCTTATTGCTCCCTGTCTTGTGCTCCATCTCTCTCTCAAATCTCTTTAATGCACACTCACGCCTTCATGTACAAACTGAGGTTGCAAAATGGGTCCTATTCAGGAAAATTGCAATAATGGTCTGTTATTGCTGCATTTCTTCTTACCTGAAAAAAAGTGAATTCAAACTGCAAGTATTATTGGCTTTAAAAGTATTTGAGGGCATGACAAAAATGGTCTGGCCTTTAGTGTGGGTTAAATGCTCTGAACTGAGCTGGTAAATTACTGCAATAAATCAAAAGCACAGACGATAATGACACACTCTGCTATTGGCAGGGACTTGTCCAGTGATGTACAATTTTTACCAGTCTGCAACATTTTTACTTTACAAGTAACAGAAACTACTGGTACAATAAGTTTGGTAATAACCAAGCCTATGTTCCCCCAGTGCAACAGCTTACATTATGAAGGTGGTAGAGGGACTGAGTTTTAAAGAATTATATGGAAATATAAGCTTAAAAGAGGTTAATAAAAATATTTAAGACAGTATACGTATTGCTTTGGTGTTTCTTGCAAACCTGGGAAGTAAAGTCGTGTTGTTGCAGCTGCCGTCCCTCTCTCAGATCCCAAGACCGAACGGTGTTATCCAGACCTCCAGTCCAAAGTTTAGTTCCGTCATTAGAGATGTCTATACAACTGGCTCCATCTGTATGGCCCTGAAACTGCCTGCAGAGAGTCATGCACAAATACACCCATATTATTTAACAATAAGTAGTAGAAACAAAAAGTAGTTCATGAACATCCAAAAATAACAGCAGGTGTGTGGTTTCTGGAACATAACTCAGTCCAGTTGGGTTGAATTAGAACAGATGTTGTAAGCCAGCCCTTCTTGTCCCACATCAGTGTCTGACCTCACAAATGCACTTTAGGAAGAATGTGGAAAAACTCCAATAAACACACTCAGATAAAGATGTAAATGCTACAAATGGTGGGCTGACGTAATATTAGCGATGCAGAATGGATGTCACTCAATTGTGACAGAGTATTAGGGCCATATAAAGAAAAATTTAAAAACCTAAAATTATGAGAATGATGTCATAAAATTATCAAAATAAACTAATGAGAATAAAGTCATAATATTACAAGAATGAAGTCACAGTATTACAAAAATAAAATTAAAATTTTACGAGAAAAAAGTAAAAAAAAATACAAGAATAAAGTCATAATATGTTGAGAATAAACTTTATTCTTGTAATATTATGACTTTATTCTCATACTATTTCAATTTTATTCTCACATGACTATTTTCACGATATGACTTAATTTTTTGCAATTTTATTACTTCATTCTCATAATTAAAAAAATAAATAAATATTTCATTAGTGTGGCCCTAAAACTCTGTCATACTCAAGTTCATGTGTTCACTCAAGGAAATACAATCACTACATTACCAATCTGTAGCCACCTACCGAACCAAAGTCTGGTTGTGAAGATCCCAGACAGCTATGTTTCCATCAGAGCAGCAGGAAAAGCAGACCTTGGAGTCAGGGCTGATGGCCAAAGCATAACAGGCTGGTGCGGATGAAGTCAGTTCTGCTTTGATACGAGGAGTTGGTGTAGCCAAATCCCATATTGACAAAGTGCTCGCCTCGCCCCCGACAATTAGCGTCCGTCCATCCGGAAGCAAGCGGCATGAGCGGATGTAGTTATCCCTGTTCTGAAGCAACAGAAAAAAACACTGTATAACATGCACTTACTGACACCGTCTGGAATATAAGGATCAAGGCACAGGTCTTACAAGGCAGTCCAGCTGGGAAACAGGGGTCTTGTTACCCGGATGACTGATATCCCACACCTTCACACAGCCTTTGCCCCCGGTATAGACATGACGAGTCGGGTTACTGATGGTGACAGCACACACCACCTCTCCATGGCTGAGAGTATTGATCTGTCGTGCATGGCGTGGGATGCCAGGGCCGATCAAAGCATCTGGAGGAAAAGGCACAGGCTGCATTTGTCCGTCAGCGCTCACATGAAAGGAATAAGCTCTGGAGGGGACAAAGAGTGGCAAAGAAATAAGAAAGAGAGTGAAATGAAAGGATAACGACAAAATCAGGTGTCTTTCTTGGTGTGTCTCTGACATTAACAACTGAGGTGAGGAAACCTACGGTTTTCCACCAGGAATTCCTGACAGGTTGGGAGGAAGCCCTGGGACACGGATGTGATGGTGAGGATCAAATCCCACCTAAACAAAGCAAGAGGACGACAGTTCAACTACACACCGCTGTGAAATGCTTTTGTTACATGAGTCATCTCTAATTAAAGCAGAGCTGCTTGAAAAATGTGATAATGAAGCTTAAGAGAGAACAATGCTAGAATTGTTAGAAGCAACAATTCTTAAAAAAAAGTCAAAGCTGGGAACTAAAGAAAAATATTTGAAGAGTTAGATAAGCAGGCAAATTTTATGTTAACAATTAATTCTAGATATTTAAATCACTTTTTCAATGTTAAACAGATTTTACTATCACTTCATTTACGGTAAGGTGATGTAAATGGACAACAGAGACATTGTCATAGTAACATTAATGCCCAATTCGAATCATTATAAAAAAAAACACTTGAAATTATTCTGTCAAATCTAAGGAAAACTTCAGATTAGGAGGACTTCTGTAGAACTCGAGAAATGCTTTCTACCACTCTCTTTCTTTGCTTTTTTTATTTTTTTAAGGAGATTTTTTCTTTTCTTTCAAATAGAAAATTTTAGCTCTCTTTAAAGGTTAAAGCAGTTCTTTTCTGTTTGTGTTGTTAGTAAGACTGACTGCTCTCTCGCGGTCGGTGACCTTCACTCTACGGCCAGCAGCACACTACAAGATTTTAAGTCAAATTTTTACATCGAAGACAAACACTGGAGGTTGCAGACAAAACTCTGAGATCTACCAGGGAATATCTGAGGTCAATCCGATATCAGGAGATCTGGCAGAAGGCTTTCAAAAATCATCATCAGTGAGGTTTGAGTAGACAAGTTAAAGAACCTACCAAGTATCTACCAAGCCTGATGTAAGCAGATCAAACAGCAGCACTAAGCAGAAAACTGTGAAAAGCTTGCTTGAATAAAGCGAAACATTTTAATAATGATTGTTTCATTTTCTGTTAACTCAATATTTTAGCTCAAATTGATTCAAATAGTGTCTCCGTTATTTTGCATGTTTCTGTTTTGAACATGATCACAGATGTGTGTTTCTGTGAAAGTCCTGGTACCACTTGCGTGCGTCCATATGCCGCCACGGCAGCGGCGGCCACTGCGCTCATCTGTGGGGAGATGTTGTGCAGGCCGGAGTAGGCGGCGCTCGCTCCACTCAGCTCTCCGTTCATGCCGGGGTGAGGAACCATTCCGAACGGTCCGGGGTACGAGCAGGGCACTGCGAGCGGCGTCCGGAGACCGGAAGCTGGAAGACAACGAAGGCAGAAGTTACGATGGTTCCTGAAACAGTGTGAGGACAGGCACAAATTCCTTAGTAGACTTAGACTTACTTTATTGTCGTTGCACAGACACAACAGTGAATTTGGCAACAAAATGTTGTTGCTTGGCTACCAGAATACACAGAGAAAGTGTGGCTATATATGCATACACACATATACACACATACATACAAGTATTACTGGTGCAGATACAGGCAAAAAAGAAGAAAAGAAAACTAGAATAAATATATACATAAAATAATACATTGCTAAATATATATATATATATATATATATATATATATATATATATATATGTGTATGTATATATATATTCTCTTCATTGAGTATGAAAACATTACGAAAAATATTTTAAAAGCATGATTAAAATTGAGGTTTTGATTAGAAATATTAATTAAAACAAACAAAAGAACATGGTCTACTTCTTCAGATACAGAAATGTGTCAATATGTTTTTTTTTGTATTTTGAAATATAACATGTAGAAATGACATAAGAATTATGAAAGATCATTTAAACATCTTGCTCAAAATTTAGCATTGTCTAAGAAAATAAGTATACTGGAAACATTACAATGTTCAAACTGTCTGTACTCGAATCTGAGGAAGGCTTATTGGTATTTAAAGTTCTTTGTGATTCCTTTTGACTTCCATGCTTCTCGTTGCTGTAAAGATGCTTTACGACCGGCTACGATCAGGACTGACCCAGCAGCTCGGCTCCTGTGGGTTTACTCGGTGCAGGCCTCAGGCCAGGGGTGGAGGTGCTGCTGGGTGTGGGAGCCTCAGAACGGGAGGTTGGGGTGCTGGACTTAGACACAGGGGTTGTAGATTTTTCATTCTAAATCCAAAATACCAACAAAAGAAGAGCAAATGTAAATTTACATCTAGAAAGGATGCAAAGCAATTCACAACCTAAGTAGGAACAATAAGGATATGCCAAAATTAGGTTTTTGTTCTCAGCACTTTTTCTTAATTACGAAACCCACAAACAAAACAAGTATACTAAAATGTCTACTTATTTAGTTTAAGTATCAGGACATATCATAGCTCTGAAGTTCTAAAACTTTTCAAATCCAACTCTACTACATGACAGATACAGTAAAGATTTTTGAAGCAAACATGAATCTTAAATGGAGATGCTGTAAGAAAGTAAACAAGAGCTATAAACTCAAGTTGTAGAGCCACTTTTTTTGAGGTGTGCAGATTTGTTTTTGCACAACTCAGATAAGGTCCCATCACTTCAATTGGGTCTAGACTTCATTTATTTGACTGTAAAATCATTTAACCTGGTGGAGTCCAGAAAGCATTTATTATATCCTGATGCATTAAGATATTTATCATCAGAACATTTCTTCATACTTTACTTACAATGACTCGCTTGAACGTTTACACTGATATAAATGTCTTAAAACAGAATTTAATCAGATGAAAAGGCGATAATCTCCCAAATGACTCACCAAATTAATCTCTTTGGACTTGGATGAAGGTGTGCTGCTGGAGGAGGCGATAGATGAAGGACTCAGGGGGGCGTCTTTCTTTAGCAGGCGACTTTTGTCCAATCCGTTCTCCCGAGGAGAGTGGGCGGGACTTCCTCTAGGAGACGTAGGATCCTGAGGTGGGTGAGCCCAGATGTTTTCAAAGAAACAAGGTTACATGTTTAACAGATGAACAAAAAATATGGCATCTTAAGAATAAAAAGCTTCCTGGTACCTCATTGGAGACGTCCACTACCAAGTTGTCGTCACTCTTTTCTCCATCACTTTCCTGGGATTCACACAGAAATGTAGCTTACATTTTTGAAAACTGAATGAAATAGAATATATTTATTTCATTCAAATATTGTGAGTAAAATGGCCTCACAATATTTTCCAATCAGTCTGCTCTAACTCTTTGTCTTTGACAACATAAGAAAACATAAAGGACAAATTGAAAGCTAGTGGCTTGACATGTTAATCTGCTTTTCATCTCCCAAGCTTTTCTCTATTTCTTTCCTCGGCTCTTCTAAACAAAGTATAGTAAAAACAGACTCAAGAACTGAGATAAATTTTCCAATTTTTTCTTGCAGTGATAAAATATTTAATCATACATCTCCTCCACTGCCCAGAGTCGGAGGGTTTAAGCTCATCACTCACATAGCGGCTGGAGGTCAGTTCCTTGTCATCCGTCTTCTGCTTCTTGCTCTCGGATGAAAAATCGCTGGAACTCCGATGTTTCTCTCCAGCCCGGAAACTGGCTGATGGAGACACGGATGAACTCTGAAGCAGAAAACAAACATGTTAAACTAATTTGAGCAGCAATTTCTGTTATCACTTATAAATCAGATGTCTGTAGAATAAAACATGATATAGTAATTCTTCTTGATGGATTTTAAATCAAATTTCTAAAGCTTAAAAGTAGATAATTTTAACTGAAAATATTTTATGTATTCAACACTTAGTTTTAGACTAAGGTAATTTATCCATGCACCAGAATAAGACTAAATCAGTTTATATTTTGAATGAAACAATCAAAAAATTTAACTTTTACTGAGACAGATAAGGCAGTGAAAGACAGTTATAGATAATCGTAGCGTAACTCATACAACTGGACAAATTATCTACAATTTCTTCTCCAAATCAGATCTGTTGTCACCAAAAGCAGCTTTTAATAGCTCTAAAACACTAACATGAAAATATGGAGCTCCTGATAGTTATAGCACTCCTGCTAAAACACCATAAAACAAATCCACATATGTACATTTAATCTGAGTCTATTTAAACTATTGAGTAGAAAAAATTTTAATTGATTGGAGCATCTAGCAACTGTTCATTTGTAATCAACAACTTCATGTTTCCTTTAGGATAACTATGACATGGCAAAGGCACCCAGCTGTTCTTTATTTTAGTTGTTTTTCTGGACAACAACCCAATTTTATTCTGCCACTGCGAATAAAACGAGAACGGTCAGGAAGACAAAAATAAATAAAAAAATCTCCAAAGCTCATTTTTGGAGAGCAGCTGCAAATTATGTGTTAGATTATACCACTGAAATAAAATAAATGAGCTGACGATAGCTTCACGACTGATTAAGGTGAATTAATGAATGCTTTGGGTTTTTATTTTAAGAGGTGTTGGTTACTGATCCCCTTTGCAATTTTTTGCAAAAGCAGATTAAACTAAAATTCCAGTCAAAGCACACTTTTTACATGTTTAGCTAAGGCAGTTTCTGGGTTTAAAAAGGACATTGAATGTACTGTAAAATTAAAAGTGTGTCTCTCCCACATGCTTTACATCTTTCCCTTAATATCACATTCAAAACGACATGTGGGTTAGTCGCGGCTTCTCCGCCTCATGGTATCAGGGAAGATTCTACGAAATAATTTAAAGATCAACCCTACTATCTGTTGAATACTCCTATTTTATTACAACAAAACAGTGAAGCAGCCTTAACAGAGTGATTGTGCCACTGATGCTGCTTATTCCCAATCGAGCTTTGCATCTTTTAAATATCAATTAATGTTCTTTGAGGAGCAGACGAAGAGATTGCCCCGCTTCCTCTGAATATCTTTGCCCCGTCTCTCCCACATTGGGAGGCGCTGCTCACCCAGAATACACTGGACAGAAAGAAAAAAAATAAAATAAAACAAGACCTTTAGCTCGACCTTTCCACTAACTCACGCCTGTAACCTTTTCACTGCCCTTTGCCGTGCTGCAAGTGTTGATGACAACGATTCTGAGCGGGGGGAAGGGTGAAGCTGCGTGTGTTTGTGTGTGTGTGGAGCACTTGTTCCTGTTTACATTTTAGTCCTCTGGATGTGCAAATAATCTGCAGATATCAGTGTGTGTGTGTGCACGTGTGTGTGTGTGTATGGGCGTGTGTCTCTTCATGAGTGATGGAGGAGCAAGTTGAGCCATCCCTCTCTGTCGCCTCCTTTTCAGGCTGATTAGATTAATTAGCCTGCAAATTAGCTCTTTTCAAAAACATCAAAGCAAATTAATTTTGCTGTGGAGACAAATGAAGGCCCCGCCGGCTGAGCGAGCATTGTAACTGTGACAAAGTCTTCAGTGTGGGTGAGTGAAAGTATTAATTTTCACTGACATCATAATTACATTTACTTCCCGTATCCAATTGATTCTGCGACTCTTGATAATGGTATCTGTAGCCTCTTGTTTCATTTTTCATTCACTTTAGGAATCCTCTCTCTAGGCGTTACTTCAGTGTCAGTCTTGATTAATTCATCCTAACTTCAAACTACGGCTGACATGATTCAGCAACACAATCTATGATGTTGACTAAAATGATCTGTAAAAATTAAAATTTTTAGTCAACATAGGTTTTGTGATTTAATCTGTTTTCTTTTTTAATTCTTAACACATATTAAAAATCCATGTAATGGAGTTTGTTCCCAAAACCAACAGAAAACCTGGAGGAATTTGTTTGATCATGGTTATTGTATAAATCATCACTGTTATCAATATTATTGGAGTTTCGTGAAGATCCTTTGAGAATACGGATAATGTTTCCCCGATGTGGTTTATGCATAATCTTTATTACTATATTGGAAGTTTTGGAAAGTAGTAATAGACTCTCGATTGCAGTACAATTAGCCCAATATATATGATCAGCTGGTTAAAAAGTCCAACAAACTGACAGCAAAATTGCCAACTGGTTAAAGAGTTTGCATTAGCTGCATGGACGGTGACTGCAGGCACCAGGGGAAGTCTGCTAATCCATGCATGCCTTGGCCACATATGTTTTTACTGTATTTTATTTTTAAAACTGCAAAAATAACCAACAAAATTTTTACCATGGCAACCACTAAAGTTGGTAATAATGTCATCCCTAAATGTGACTTTGTTACTTGGTGACAGACGGACCCTTTAAGAGCCGCTCAGAAAAGCAACCGTGTACATCAAAGGCTACACAGAGCAAGCAGTCATACATTCTGCACAAATTAGTCCGTTTCATTTCTGTCTCCACATTTTGTCACACACTTTGATAAGACATTCAATTAGATATGGAGTAGAGGTGTCTCTGGGTCTCACCACAGCCACTAACCCTGCAAATACGCATCACAGATGTGCCAGTTAGCCTCACCTAGAACTGTCCCTTGAATCAACGGCCCGCATTTTCCCCCAAAGCTGAGCAGGGACCATGCACGGCCGCGGACTGTATTTGTTGCTCCGGCAATGAGCGCATGCTGGCTTTTATCCCCAAACGGCAGGATGCTAATGTAGATTTAATACACCACACAATGATCTTTGATGGAGGAGAGCAACCCAATGCGTAAAAATGTGAGACAGAGGGGTTACTGCCCGGGCTGAAATGTTTAAGCTGTGACCAGCGGTCCAATTATATTTATTTTTCTTTGATTAACAGCTCAGATGGTCGCTCACCCAATTAGGCAGCAAAATATCCACTTTTTTGTTTCTCACCTTTATTCTGCACAAAGTTCTGCACAAACCCAGAGGCTTTTGAAGTCTGGGTGGTAGTTATTTGGTTTAATCCATCTCTCTTGGCCTGTTCATTTGTTTCTTTCTCTGCAGCCAGCCCAGCATGGAAGGCGAGGCGACACGCTGCAGTCAGAGTTTTATAAAAGAGCATCCCAGCACTGACAAAGAGAAATGGACTGTGGCTGCAAAGCTTGTTTGCAAGCAAAAATAAAATGAGACAGAATATAACAAAAATCTCAAAAGTAAGTTGCATATCGCAGTTTCCACACAAGCAAAAAGCTGTAATGTGCTCCAGTAGAGACACGCAGAGAAATCAGCTGGTGACAAGAATTAGATGGTTTTTAGTTTGATTGGATCAAACAGGTGATCGGTGTGATACTTTTCCAATCAGTAAATTAACTTTATCTAATAACTGCCACATGAAACTGTCAGCATCACTCTGTATTTTTGGACCTACTTTTTGTATCAGTTAGGGATAGAAACATGATTTATTTCTGTAGTACATAATAATCACCTTTAATTTGGAGATTAAATGTTTCACATGAAGTTTAAAATGAAAGCTTCTCATCAATAATTAATCCCAGATAAATAACCAGTGACCCTCGTAATAAATTTACCTCCCCTTCTTATTGGGGAGATGCTCTCAGCGAACAGATGAATTTGAAAAAAGCATTTCACCATTTCAAACAAATGTTAGTGGCTCAAGAAAATCTGCACTTCATCAAAAGGAGCCTGTAGAAATGTAGATCCCTGTGCAGTTCAATAAGAACAGTAAATCGCACAATCATCTGCATAAAACTGACAAATTTGTCTTTGACAAATTGTGATTAACATGAACCCTATGACTGATCTTTGATGTACTCCTTTTTTAATCTTAACAAAACAGGAATTTGCCCCAGCCATTTGAACACATTGTGTCCTATTAGCCAAGTAATCTGCAAACCAGTAAGATGCTTCATTAGAGATGCTTATGTTGAGAAGAATATTTAGCTAAATACTTTGGTCCACAGTGTCAAATGATTTACAAATTTAGAAACTTTGTGATGAGGCAGCCAGTTTTAGTCTACATAACTCAGACTGAATGGGAATATTGCAAATACCTCATAATCAACTCAATGATGTAAATAATCGAACCCTGAACCAACTATTACCCTCACACTCATTTCTACCAGCAGCAACAAACGCTCTCAGAAGGCTCTGTCCTTGAACACACCATGACTGTTTAATTGACTGCCTGTACGGGTTACAATAGGTCTGCAGACGCACGTGCTGCAGCTCGCTTCATACCCACACACCTTTATCGGAGTGTGAGGACCTAATTCCAAGGACATCAAGGCACAGATGTTCATGCAATTCACACAAACTGTACTCTGTGGACTGTAGCCAAGGCAACGGCAGATCACTGACAAACGGCTTATTGGTTTCATGGAGTGACTGTTGGCCGCAGTGTCAAAGAGCATCTCTGTGTGTTTGTGTATGTGTGTGAGGGAGATTTCTCACTGAGCGCTAATGAAAGGAATTTATCATTCTGGCCGCTCCGTCTTTATCGCTAATTTCTGATGACCTCAGAAACACAGCCACACGCATGTTCACGCATATGTGCGTGCTCACATACACCTACTAATTACAGCAGTAATGATGCGTGTGTGCGCGTGTGTGTGCGTGTGTGTGTGTGTGTTGGTTGAGGATCTGCTACATGGTGGGCAGGAGATAACATATTAAAACATTAAAGAAAATTCCTTTAAATCGGAAAAGGCACACACACACAAACACACGCGCAATTTCTCTAAACTGTGTGTTCAAGCATGTGAGCTCAGCTTGCTCACATAAAGACATGCTAATCTGCTCACTGAGTATTCAACAAGCCAAATGTTTTCCTTTGGGGGGTGGGGTCTGTGCCGCTTAAGGGACTAATTTACCACACTCACTGGATGTAACCATGATCTGTTCCTGAACTCCTTCGTTTTTAGCTTCTGCTCGGCTTCTGTCGTAACTTATATTTTAGTTTTTAAAAGCACATTTTTGAATATATACATTTTGAAAAATTATTCAATGGATAAGAAGAAGCTTAAAACTTCATTCAGATCTAGAAATGTGTAACAATTACTGGATAAAGCTAACCATTTTGTAATGCAGAAAAATTTGCTTCTCGTACTGATTTAGTCCGATTCAGTGTCAGAAAGTGAGTCAGAAAGGATTATGCGCTCAAATGTAGCCTGGACGTCCTTCAGACATACTGGTTGATCATCGCAAATGAAGATACAGTAAATCTTTGAGCTCTGGATGGTTCTTGTTATGAGGATAATAAAGACTGAAAGGACTTACCTTAACTGAATCTCTGTCTGAGGAGGTGAAAGGCAAGAGAGAGAGGGAAAGAGAGAGAGACACAGAGAGAGAAATATACTTAATAAAATATTCAAACACTAAAGCAAAACTGACATAGACCCATATTAAACAACCACATCAGAGTACTACAGCAGAAGTTCCCAATTTGTGGGGCGCGCCCCCTGGGGGGGGCGCCGTGCCATTGCAGGAGGGGTGGCGCGGGAAGCCGTCTGGATGAAAAAAAAAAAAAAAAACATGAACGCTGTATGCTCTGGGTTTTTACCTTAGAGTGGCCAACTCTCTGTTATTCCTCTGTCAATTTGATACAGTAGAGGCTTCCACACTTCCCATATCTGTGTGCTCTGTCACTTTTATCAGCAGTTAAAACTGTTTAATCCGTTGTTAACATATCGAAACCTGTTTTTCCGAGCTGCCTTTAAACGCTACGACGCTCGCGCTGGGTTTACGCCTGTGCGGCAGTGAAGGAGACCTGCTGCTGCTGTACGGAGCTACGCAGGTGTGTTAGAATCATGGCACCAAACCAGCAAAACGCAAAGAACTTTTCACAGTTTTTCCCCCAAACTAACTGACTGAGTTGAGTAATGCTGTTGGATGCAGGTAATGTTAGTTCAGATTGCATTTTTATTGATTCTTCTGCTAATGCATGTGAGTCCTTGCTTCATTAGCTCATGTTAACTGTTCTACAGGGTCAACTGCTCGAATGCACAGTAAAAAAAAAAAAAAACCCTCACAGCCTTGTTACAACAAAATAATTAAGTGGTGGCATGCACCGTTTCTATCATATACACACAAGCATATCTACTCCGTGAACAGTAATTAAATACTCCAGCTGGAAATCAGATCAGAGAAGAATAAAAGCTGATCTCGGTGCAGAAAACAAAAAGGGCAACATGGTGGTTTTTGCCTTCCTAACAGGCAAATTAAAATTACTTGCTGTTGGATCTGTGTTTAAACAGTTATACCTGCTGGTCATTAGGGGAACTAAATATGAAGAAGCAACAGACGCCTGTAGATAGCAGGAGCATGCAGTGATATGATTATCAAAACATGTGAAACAGTGTTAGGATTATTTTTAAAACCCTATCATGTTTCAAAGTCTCTCAGCTTTCATATATTTTTCAAGCATTTAAACAGTCAGAAATTATAATGTTAATCTAAACTGACATAAACCACAAAAAAGAAGCGCCTGATTTAATGTGAGGCCATGTGAAAGAAATGATAAGCCACTGCATATGACAGAATAAGTGGAAATTATAAGGCTAATTAAAACAGATGTTCTCTGAAAGTTACTCATCGTTAGACCCGCCCAGAGCCAGACTTGCCTCTCGTGTGCTCACTGTTGTTCTCGTGGTGTTTCCTCTCATCCTTAAGTGGCAGCTGGTGACTCAAAGCTGATGACAGAGCCAGCAGGCTGGCAGTACTGGCACCGGGGGGCAGAGGGGGCTGCAGGCCTGCTGGATGGGGGGTGAGCGGGACCGGAATGGCGTGGCCATGGGAGAGGTGCTGAGCCTGGAGCTGCTGCTGCTGATCCACATACGGACACACAGGTTACAGTTTGTATGTGGGAATGGAAATGCTCAAAAGTGGCAGCATCTGAAGCACTTTCACTCTAGCTTGAACTTCGGTGCGCAGAAGGAAAGCTTGATTCCCTCAAAATGTGGAATAGATTTTAAGTAATCGTTGAAAAAAACTTTTTTACAGATCATTTTGAGCAACAGATCTCTTTAAATGCCATATTGAGAAGATTTCAGAGAGAATCATCAAGTATTACACCCAAAAAATGAGATTAAAATGTATTATTTTGAGTTAGATTTAAAATAAATTCTTATAGTTGAAGTCAACCCTGAGTCCTGTTTTCCTTGCTGACATTCTCATCCAAATTAAAACACTATCTGAATCTTACTTATTGATTTTGTCTGCATGTGTGTGTGTGTGTGTGTGTGTGTGTGTGTGTGTGTGTGTGTGTGTGTGTGTGTGTGTTAAACTCACTCCTATGATGGCGTTGAGTTCAGCCATGGTGACCTGCTTGGCTCTTTCCACAGCCTGCACCACTTGCTGCTGGTGCTGATGGACAGAAAGGAAATATCAGCAGCAGATTGAGTGAGAAATATTTCCTTAAAGAAGAAAATTAGATTTTTAAAAACATTGGGAGAATCTGAGAAACAAACTTTTACTGACACTAATTACACTACTCTAAATGAGAACATAATTTAGAAACTAAGAAACAAGCTGGTTCAAAAGACTTAAACTAGCAAATGAAACCACTGACTCCACGGGAAATAGTTTAATAGGGTAATAAATTTTTATGTAAAATGAGGGTCAATTACTAATGGAGTTCAAAGTAATCTCCCTTTGTTTTACAACGACATGAACAGCTATAAAATAAAATGGTGACCACTAGAATTAATCTACATTTGTGCTCCTTTGGCTTCACATTCAAGGGATTTTAAGAGCCCTTGAATATTTTATTAAAGAAATACTTTTATTATCATTATTATTATTATTATTAAGACTCTTACCTGTCCAGTCATAGTAAGTGTCTGAAATAAAGTAAAGTGGTTCAAAAAGCAATAAAATTCCATTCACTTGAAGATTTTTGCCCTTTGAACATTGGATTGTGTCTCAACACTTTGTTGAGACAGAATAATATAGAATATGAGATAATTTGTGAAAAAAAAAATAAATCAAGCTTCTCAGCCTTCTCCCTTTGGTCCTACTGCCATCTGCAAAAACACACAAAATGCATCGCTCCTAGTCAGAAACCACCAATCAGAGGCAGGAGGAGGGCGTTAGCACTGCCAATCAAGCTGGTGTATGCTCTGCACACGTCAACCCCCTTGATCTCTGCTAAGTGAAGAGAAGCCTCCTGCGAATTCACAGGCTAGTAATCAAGACCACAGTTGATGGCGGATGAACAGTTGCAACTGGAAGTTGTTTCTACACCGTAAACACTTTGCACATCTCTTGAGCCACAAAAGAAATGACAAATCAAACTAGTCAAAAAAAGCAACATCAATAGACAGTTGTGATGTATAAACTAAATGAGTTCCTCTCCCTTTGTTTTGAGGTGATTCTGTTTTGACAAACTAACGGTGACGTTTCTCTCTGATCCTTTGGTATGAGGGACAGCCTGAAGCTTTGCTTTTAGGAGTTCATTCCTTATGATTAAATGTTGCCTTACATTTCCTGTAAAGTTAAATATTTGCTTCTCAACTGAATCCTGAACACAGTTTACTTGCGCGTTTAGTTGCTGGAGCATCTGACATGTTTCCAAACAAAATAGCTGCCAAACCTTCATCACATTAACAGACATTTTTGTGGAGAGACAGAGACAGTTAGGAAGAGGGAGACAGCAAGCAGTACAAAGTCACAGAAAGGGTACAGAGAGAGGAAGGCAGATGCAGACAGTCAGAAAGAGCAGGAAGATTCATCCAGGAGCGCAGAACATCAAAGTAAAGCAGAGATGAAAGAGCTTATCAGGTGTGGAAATGAACCTGACCATCGAGTTCAGCTACACGTCGGCTCCCAAAGTCTAACCTACCAGAACGTGACATGCACACAAGTAAAGATCCAAAACTCTGATAAATACTTTCAAACAGATTTTGTGACGTTCTCATCTCCTCTTCCAATAACTACGAGCCTGAAATGGGCATTATTAACTAAAATCTTATAAATAATCTTTTTTTATTATCTAAGCCCATGCAAAACTGGGATATTTGTGGAAAATTTCTTGATCTTTTGGAAACAGAACTGTACAAACATCATTCAGTATTCAAATAGTCACACCACTTTCCACATCGTGCCAAGTGGCAACTACAAACTTTGATGTGATTTTTGCTGCAATTACAGCAGCAAGTCTTTAAGGATATCGCTCTGCGAGCTGGGAACATCTGAAGACTGAAATCCTTGCCCAGTAGCTCAGATCAGTCAGATCGGAAGAAGCATCAGTTTTCATGTTCAGCTGCAAATTCTTAAATGGATTCAGTTTTGGACTTTGACTGGGCCATTCTAACACAGGAATATGAAGAACGCTATGCCAGTTTTCTTTAAAAATATATGCACTGTATTGAACGCACTGGATGTCTCTGTTTTTGGCAAACTTGAATGTGTGAAAATTCAACCCTACATTTTGGCTGCACACTGAACTCCTCTGACCTAGTATCTTGGCCAAAAAGTTCATTTGCTGCCTCATCTGACCAGAGAACAATTTCCAGCTCGTTTTCCATGTCTCTTACATTGTTGTGGCTTTCTCTCAACAATGCCTGTCAATACATAAAAGTCGGTGGTCCTGTCAACAGATTCTCCCACTGAGCTGTGGATCTGTGCAGCTCCTCCAGAGTTACCACAGGCAGCTTTTCTCATTCATGCTCTCCTTCTCAGACATTTTGGTTTAGTGAGAAAATCATAACAAGCTGTTTTGTTTTTTTTTTCTGTTAGTGTACTACACTTTGAAAGGGTATGTATAATTTTGTAAAGTACTGTAGGCTTAGTTTTTCCAGTTTTAGTTTTCTGCCGAACCTATGTAGAGTCAAGATGTTTAAATGTTGGGATACGTCTTCGGTCTAAGCAGAGGTAAAGAGCAGATTCTGCCCACATAAGAATGTTGCTTTGAGTTGTGGGAAACAAGGAAGTGTAGAGATAGTCTGAGTAGAACTGTACTAACCAATGCTTAGGAAGAGTGCAATTTGTAGCAACACAGATGAAAATTCAAAGTATATTGGGGAACAATGTAAAAAGGTGACAGGTATGAAAATAAAAACAAAGATTCAACATACCTGATCTCATTTCCTGCATAATAACGATGATATGCAGCGGCATTGTGGTACATTTCATATGCACACAGACAGCTAGGCTGTGCACCAACACAAAGCAGCTTCCTCTCCCTGCCTCCCCTCTCTGTGGGCCTGAGGGCTGTGTAGAAGCACCACAGTCTAATGCCATTATTCCTAATCCATCCTAAAGCCTCCTAATCCATGGCTAATCTGGAGGAGAGCTTTCGGAGTCCAAACTCACTCGTTCCTGCTGTTCCCACCCCTCAACACAACACACACAGAGTTTGTTACTTCCTTAGAGGGAGGATTTATCACCGCAACACACACGCGCGCACACACACCTTAAGAATGGATAATAAACACAGTGTATAAAGCACACGTTTCACACCCACCACTGTAGATGCACACAAGTGAAATGTATTTTAACAAAAAAAAAGTATTTTCTTTCACGCACACTTCACTGCTGGCTCCTGCATATGTTAGTGGGAGACATTTGATAAGTTCACAGTATATCTGCCTATCCTGAGCAGGGAGGATTAGCCCAGGATAATCTGCGTGTTTGCGTGTACATTTATGTGTGTGTCTGTGTATTTTTCTCTTTTTGCCTCAGAATCCTCCGCAGAATTCTCCCCCAATCGTTTCTTCTCCCTCCCATTCTTTCTCTCACCCACCTCTTCCTTAACTCCCTGTGACAGGCATTTTTGACTCTTACCTCTTGAGAGAGGAAGGGAATGACTTGGGCACAGATTGCATTCAGTCGCTTGACGATCTCCGCCTGTAAGACAGAGGGGTGGGTGCAGCGAAAACAATCAACATCAAATTCAACAGGAGACAAGAAGGCGTCCTCTTCATTTAAAGTTCAGCTGATGAGATCACTGAGNTTTGTGAACAGGAGCCCATATTGCTGAATAGTCACNTTGGAAACCCGAGTCTAGCACACAGCTAAGTATGAATGGTATTTAGAGGATGGATTAATCTCTAAGAGACATTCAGAAAAAGATGAAAAACTCCTTTTACCATTTAACTACTGCTTTGGGAGGATTGACTCTATATTAAGCTGCAAAAAGCACAAAAATCTCACGTTATTAGTCACTTTAGGAGTTGTTGTTGTTGTTGGGTAGCCCCTCTTCTCTCTGCAAGAGCACGATCTAACACAAAAACATCACCTAGAACATCGATTGTCCTTGCAAGGTTGCATCAGGTATTCAATATATTTTTCCTGCATGTAGTGTGTTGTGGGGTTTACCTGCTTCAGTTATGTGTAGCACCACATGGTGTTTTGCTTCAATATGTTTGTTGTTTGCTAAAAGTGACAGGAGTTCATTTAGCCTCCTGTCAAAACCCTTCTGGAGCTGCGTAGAGGACATTGGAGCATCTTCAGATGCAAACCATGAAAATCCCAACTTTAAATAATCACAGTCATACTTCCTTCCTTTTCTTTCGTTTATTGCTCAACCCAAACTCTCTTTGTACTCACAGTAGCTTTAGATACTAATATTCTATTTATTTTGTTTCTGGAATGTAGGCTTGATGAAGTTGGCTAAATGTCTGCAGTTATTTTTCCCAGTTTATACAAAAAGCGGTTGTTTTAATTTTAATATTGACCAATAGAATCAGAACTAGAATTGTTTACATAATCAAACATCTGTGGGTTAAGTAATCATTGAGGTATTTTAGTAAAATGTTGTAAGACAAAACAACTCGGATAGTTTTGTCCTTTTCACAACTCTTGTTATGTGAAGGGCAAAACGAACAATTAAGAGAAAAAAAGAAGACAATGTAGCACATTGTCTTCTTCGTTTTAGTTACGAATGAGTAACAGTCACCAAAAAAAAAAAAAAGAAAACACACTGTTCACCAATGTGATGAAAATAGAAACGCAAACTGAGACAAAGGAAAACCTTTCACTAAAGATTTGGATTGGGTGTCATGATCAGCTGAATATAAATAGGAGTGTAAATGTTTACATCCAAGTGTGCGCATTTTTCTGTGCAGAAAAAAAAACAACAACTATGATTTACCACAGACAAAATACACAACCACTGCAATTATCATCATATTCATAAGATGCACCGCCCAAATTATTGCAGTTGGCACTACTGCAAATACCATCATTAAGTTGTCTTTGAAACTGTAAAAGCCTCTAGAGGAGAATCTGTGTGCACTAGAAATACTGTAGTGCACACATATAAACAGACATCATGAATGATGAGGGATGAAGCTTTCATCTGCTCCATTTTTATGAAATAATGTTAACACTCCCTACATTTTCACCCTTTCAAAGTCAAGTGCATTTTCATCAGAGTACGTGAGCATCATTCCTGAGTTGGAGCAATCCATCTTTGGCCTTGAAATCCAGCTGTCGCCTTTTTTGCAATCAAGGTGTTCTGTGTTACCTTAGCAGCTCTGAATGTATTAAATATCAACACTTAGCGAGTGCACACTGGTTTCAGCACCTTTTAGACTCACAAAATATGTCACTAACTGCACAAAAGTAGTAAATTAGAAGTACTGTAGTTGTGTTAAACACTGTTTGCTTTCATGTGAAAGAATTAAAATACCCTTCAACAGCTTGTGTGTTTTTTCCACATATCTGGACATACAGGTAATTAATATACATTTTTAAAAATCTTCAGTAATACAAATTTATATTATGTAAACTTTTAATTGATATTCTAATTTATTAAATAGTGTCACAATCCTTCAGTGTTTGTTTTGATCATTTCCTTGGTGTTCATTTATGTTCTGTATACTGTATATTACCATTTCCAGTCCATTTCAGTGTCAAGAAGGTTGTTGTCATTGTACTTCATTCCTTTGAGTTTAGTTTGTTTTTAGTTTATAATTTGGTTCTGTATACATCTGGATTTAGTTCTCTAAGCTAAACCTTAGTCTTTTCTCTTCGGGTTGTGGTTCCTATTGAATCTTAGTTGACAGCCATTATGATCATGACCAAAAGTGAATGATTACCAACCACTCCTTTATTACTTTTTGCTTAATTCATTAATAACATGTGAATTAGATGGTAATTAACATAATTTAAAAGGTGCCTTATAAAGAGAAATTCACTTCTTAAAATGTTGTCATTTTAGTCAATTTCTTTGGAGCAGCTGTCTAAAAAATGTTTTTATTTTTGCTCCATTAATCAGGTAAATAAATAGCAAATTACCTTTTTCAGAGTCTGCCAAAAGAAGCAGAAGAGGCTACGTCTCTAACCTTGTTTCACGTACATAACCTTTGAAGAGGTGAACTTTGGTATCAGTGGAACCAGACTTCCCCTGAGGCAACGGCAGCAAACCCCCAACGCACACTTAAATAAATCCCTCAGCCAGAAGCGCAAGCAAAGCTACAGCAGACGCATAAACACAACTTTACGAACGCCCAGACACACATCAAGAAGCAAAGGCAACCCCACCTCCCGCCCCCCACAGCCTTCTTTGTATTCATCAGATGTTTTTACTGAACCTGAGGCTTGGCTTTTAAAGATTATACAGCACTTACTTCCTCCAGATCAGGTGGGATATTTTTTTTAACAGGAAGCTGCCTGATCCGCCGTCCCAAAGGGAGTGCTACCAGTGCAACTCAAATCCAAACATAAACAGAGACAAAAGACATGACTAGCCCAGAAACGCATATTAATAGGCAGCTGAGGATGAACATCACATTATTTATTTGTAACACAAACAACGTGGGGCTCCATCTGGACCGGATTTCCTCTTGTGATTAACTTGGATGAAGTATATAGTGGGAATACCTGCAGAATGTGAAGTAATGTGGGAACCGCTGATGGAAAAAAAAAGAGAAAATCTTAATCTATGAAAGTTTTTTCCAGTCCAAAATATATTTTAAAGAAACAATAGCTGATTTTTTTTAAATATAAGACAATGTTGTGGTTTGTTTAATGGTGACCAGTGTGAACTGCGTCCCTACTTTCTAGCGCAGTTTTTTTTTTTTAAATTTGATATTTAATTAATCCAAATGTGTTTGGAAAATGTAATAAATATTTTTAAAAATTCAGAACTTTTATTTGGTCGGTCATCTAGTGGAAATACTTTATCTGTGACAGTCTGGCTAACATCGCTTCCTCCAGTCCTGATCTGTGGAGTAAAACAATGATTAAAAGCATCTTATAATGAAAGGACATTATATTTAAAGGCTCCTGATTTGGACCTTTGACCAAACTGTGGCAGCTGCAGTTTATCATCTTTATCACCCACATATCACCCCCACAGTCAAACATGGTGGTGGTCATTTGGGGCTGCTTTGGTGCTTCAGGACCACTTGCCATAATTGATTGAACTATGAATCTTGATTGAGCTCCGAAGTGGGACAGTTGGTAGTTGCCTTACAGCAAGAATATCCTAAGTTTGAATCCCAGCTAGTGGTCTTTCTGTATGGAGTTCTCCCTGCACATGTGTGGGTTCTCTACAGGTACTCCGACTTCCACCCACAGTCCAGAAACATGACTGTTAGGTGAATTGGTCTTCTCAAAATGCCCTTAGATATGTGTGTGCGTGCGTGCGTGCGTGCGTGCGTGCGTGCGTGCGTGCGTGCGTGCGTGCGTGCGTGCGTGCGTGCGTGTGCATGGCTGTTTGTCCTGTGTGTCACTGTGTTGCCGTGCGATGGACTGTTAGACATTAAGTATGTTTGGAGTTTAATGCCTCGTCAATATGTTACAAGTACATTTGCATGTTAGCGTACTTAGTAAAGGCAGGTAGGTTAGAGTAGTTATATAAAGTATTACTTAATTTTTTTATAGTATTCATCCATTATCTATAAACTTTGGACAAAAAAGGTTTGTCTCTGAACACTTTGCCAAGCCAACACATGCATGCAAGCACACATACATTTTTATGGGGAAATGTAGTGTGACCAATCATCCTAACAGCCATGTTTTTTTGGACTGTGGTAAGAAGGCAGAGTACCCAGAGAGAAACCATACCTACGTAAGGAAAAAGTGAAAACTCCATGCAGAAAGACCCCAGGTTAGGATTCAAACCCAGGATGTAAATGCAAGGCAACAAAGCCAAGAACTTGCAGTGTTTATGCAGACATTACATGATTAAAAATGTAAAATTGTAATTTGCCATTTGTAATTATGCTTCTGATGTTCCTCAACAAGCACCAAAATATTGTGCGATACAGAATACATAATATTAATATTAATCTTGAATGGTCTTCCCATTTCTGAGTGGAATGTTTAAACTTCTTTTGAATAAAGTGCAGAGGATGGGAGGTTAGTGGAAGCGCTAATGGCAAGAATAAAGCTAGGAAATGGGATTCAGTCCTAATGTTATGTAGCATTGTAAAGTAGGCTTTTGGTCAAATAAGTAGGTACTATAGAGCCCTGTTTGTGAGGTTGTATGTTTATATAGCATCATAGCCTATTCCGTTTAGATTTTTAATCACATACTTCAATAAATGCCAGAAAATAAAGTGATACAATCAAAAGTTGTTAATGTCTATCATTGTTAGAGCAGCTCAGAGAAGAAAGAAAAATGCGTGAACAGTCACACATAAGTTCATTTTTAGCCTTCATACACTGGTGGACAAAACCTATTTATAATTAATTCTGTTTAAGAGTTTTAAAAGAGACATTAAACACTGAATCATCACAAGTTATTTGAGGATCCACTTTCTTACGGTGCCTGGTGGAGGGGGACTAAGAGAAAAATTGAGTTTTTTTTACATACTGATATTGTAGAACTGCACCAGGACACTCTCTTTCAGAGAAAACCTAAAACACTGACATTTTCATTTTATATTTAGTCTTCATACAGGCAAGATGTGCTGAGCACACATGCCCTTTTTCAGTTTGACTCCTCTTCACATTTCTGCACACCGGGGAACTCACCCGTACATATTAGCCTCTGTGATTCTCCGGTGAGGTTGTTAGCTGGGGTTTAAGTGCTTTGCTCAAGGGAACATTGGTGTTAAGTGTTGGCCATGTTCAATATTTATACAGCTGGAAAAAGGAGCAAGTGATGCTGCTTAAGCTGAATGCAAAGCTTAATGGATGTTCGAGGAGGCACTGAACCAGTAGTTGACGGCTACTTGAAAGGAGGCTAATTTTGGCACCATAGCTACTGTTACTAACTTCTGAAAAGGCATCATTTAAAAATCTTATATCTATTGTAATCTACTGAGAAATAAAGTGTATTTTGATGCTCTAACACAATGAAAGTAAAGTATTCTTTTTTTTTACATCTAACACCATAACAGGAGTTTAGTTTTGGCTATGAATAACTACAAATAATTACTTCGGGCAATTATTAATAAAACTAGTAATTTAGATAAAAATTAACAAGTCGGGGCACCAATTGATGCTCAAGAAAATAAAAGCCAAATGATTCAGTATTGCTGGTGTTTTCTGTAAATACCTGATCGACAAGGCTTAGAGCTTCTGCCGATCTCTAGTTGTGATTGGGCGGGAGGCGAGGTATACCCTGAACAAGTCACCAGCGCAGCAGGGTAACACAGAGACACACAGGACAAACTACCCTGCATATACACACTCACACCAAAGGACAATTTAGAGACAAATTAACCTAATAAACAGAGAAAAGACTCTTGCACATTTTGTAGACAAAATACATAATCAGAAAATGCAATAAAATGTATTGCACAGGTCAATAATATCTTCAACTTTTCAATCTTTTTTTTTTTTTTTTTTGCATTTAGACAATACTACAGCGCTTTAATTTGATTAAAAGGTTATAAGAAATTGTTTAATCAATAACTGAGCGTCCAGGTGATTCCTTTGGAGGAGCTGATCTTAATGTTGCTGTAAATGTGGAAAAACTGAACAAAAGCTAAATTACACTTTTCCACTGTGCAACACAACCCATACAGCTGACATTTTACACCAGGTGGAAGCCATTGTGACAGTAGGCCGGGGTGCAGGGATGCCAGGCAGTTTGGCCACTATGCTTCCTGGCACTGATAGAGCACGTGAAAAAAAAAAAAAAAAGGAGACAGAAAATCAAAGCTCCCTTTTTTTTTAACAATTAGGCCTCAGCTTTGACCTGGACCTGACACTGGTTCAACAGAGAATGTATAATCAGAAACAACTGAACAGAGATGCCTAAAGGTTGGGGCACAAAAGCAGGTCGATTTGTTTAGTGTATTGCTCGTTTAGAGGACTCTGTGGTCACATCGAGCTGCAACAGCCTCTGAGGTTTGAAATATGGACGCTGAAATATCTTTAACTCTTTTTGTGAGGCACCAGAGAATTTTTCCACAGGTTGAAAAAATAGAAGGATTGACGTGTTAAACTTGAACCGCTGATGAATAATAATAATAATAATAAATTATATCTTTTAAAGGTAATAAGTGATTACATTTTGGTTAAATTACGTTAAACAGTTAACCTTTTGAATTAATAATTTCCTGGATTGCAGATTTTTTTTATTTATAACAGGCTCACATGCCATCAACAAACACTTGTCAGTAAAAATTGCAGTCAATAGGGACAATAATGTTAATAAACGTGGAGAACATTCTGAAATAGTCCCACTTTACCTCCTAACAACAATGAAATTAGATCAGGCAGGAGCCCAGGAGTCAGAGCGGGTCAGATACAAGCTCCTCCCCTGTGGAGCTTTGTAAGCACCACATCAGCACCACTTTTCACCACCAGCTAATACACCTAATGGACCTCACCATATAAAGTCTTCATTCCCTTGTGACCCTGTGTGTGTGAGCGAGTGTGTAAAAGAAGCAGCGAGCACAGTGGAAAGGGACAAAGAGGAAATATAAAAGGCCCTAATTAGACTGTCTCTAAGCAGTTCTTGACGTAATTTAACTCCTTAATGTAATTTTAATGTTATTGTGACATAAATGTTTTCTGATTTTGTCACTTAAAACAGTTGAGACAGGGTAAACAAATGTAGTAAATACTTGTAGTATCATCTTGAATAGGCAGTGAGGATCAATTCTAACATTACTATGAAGTATAGTAGTTCCTCACTGAAGTTTTGTGCAGCAAAAATTACCCTTTGGGACCAAAAAAATAATAATTTTAAAGAATAATTTTTACCCCAATGGACCATCAGATCAGCAGCAATGGCTCTAATTATCTGTTATAGTGATAGGGATACTTTATATAGCATTAATAACAAATAAATGAAAAACGTATGATTTCTTTTGTGGGGTGAAACAGTAAAACAATCCATCCATCCTGTTTAAAGGACATTGACTTTCTGTTGATCTTTTCCTTTGTACAGACGTCAGTGTTTAGAAAATAAAACACAACACTGCATTGCAAAAGTATTACTCCCCCTTGAACACTTTCACTTATTTAAAACATAATAGCCATGTATTTTAAGAATATTTTCTGCACGGACCAACACACAGTAGGTGTAATTGTGCAGGAGTGACAGTAAGAAACCCACATGGAAGTCCACAGGAGGTCTCGTCTATAATTTGCCACAAGCCAAAAAGGCTGCATGGTAAAGATATGGAAGATGGCGCTCCATAGTTGAGGCCTATTTGCTTTCTGTCTATTTGCAAGACAGTATGTGTGAAGGACAAACATAGTGGTGGTGGCAGTATCATGTTGTCGGTATGGCCTTCTACAAACAGAGTTAAATAAAGGGCAGTTATGAGAGAAAACCAGTTAAAGCTGGACAACACTTGAAAATGGGAAGGAGGTTCACCTTGCAGCAGGACAACAACATTAAACAGCCAGAGATAAAATAGTTTAGATTAAAACACATTCCCATGTTGGAGTGCTGCAGTAAAGGTCCATATGGGCCATTAAGAACCTGTGACAGGACTTGAAAACTGATCTCCACATTTGCTCTACATCCAATCTGGCTGAGCTATTTCATATGAACATGCTGCACTATTATGAATATTTACAGTGCTGTGAACAAATATGTATCCCCTTCCCAAGATGCTGTGTGTTTTTGCTATTTTCATAATGAAATGTTTCAGAACACTAAACAAGCTTTAATTTCAGGAATTGATAAAATAACACAAAAAAAATCAGTTTTCCTTCATTAAAGGAAAAAACTATATAAAAAAAAAAACTTGTCCTTTGAGATTTCTCTAGCCAGACCATAATACTCCGAGACACATGAAATCAAGAACTCCAAGCAACATCTTAACCACAGCAGGCTTCATTTTCCAGAGGTCAGAGGTCAGGATTCAACAAAACAAAAAGAGACTGGGCCACAATGAAATCACTGGAAGAGTTTTGAAAAATCTCTCATGAAAAACAAAAAAGGTCACAATTGTTTAGACAAAAAGGTGAAAACGATTTCATAAAGCACACTGTGCATCTCGAGATCAATCCATTTTAAATTTGTTTTGTAAATGTTGAGAATAATTTTTTCTTCTTAACTTGGTTTATTTTTTTTTTTTTGTCAGGAGGTTTACAGTTGGAAGAGGAAGGAAACAAAAGAAGGGGATTGCTCTGAGCTCCATTTTATCAATAACCAAAAACATCTACTGACAGTTTAATAGGCTGAAAGCAGGTGATTTTCTTTAAATTGTACCGCTAAGCAATAGAAGATCGAATTACTCTAAATATGTATGGAAAGGAGATTTTAAAACTGTAATCCAAATTATTAATTACAAATTAATATAAATGTACAGACACTCCAGTTTGCTCAGTTTTTAATTTTTCTCACAATTTTTCAAATCACAGTGTCAAACAAACCTCACAACGAAACAAATGTTTCCTTATCTGCTGCAGTAAAATAACCTGTCACACGTAACTGAAATCTCTGGCAATCTTCAGAATCTAAACGTCTTATTACTTCCTTCTTTCACCACTTTGTCCTTGTGCCTCCTTCCTTTTTCCCTCCTTACATCCTGCGCTTTGCTTTATTTCTCTTTCAGCCTCACTAATTTGCAATTGATTAGCTGTCCTCTCTCAGTCCTGCGTGCACTGCTCCTCCCTCGCCGTCTCTCCTCCCCACCCACCCGTCCTGTCCTCTCTTCCATCTACGAGTCAATTTCTCTTTAACGAGCCTCGGTACATTTCTCTCCCCTGGGCACTAGAGCCCTTCTGTGTAAATAAAACAGGGAGCAGAGCCAAAAAAAAATCAATGGGCCTATTACCCTTAGAAAATGCTAAACAAGCAATATTAGCGACTCTCTTGGAAGTGGTGGCTGATTGCCTTAATACCTGCCCGCCAAAAGAAACACCTCCGTCTCCTTCTATCCATTCATCTGCACAATAATCCACATGCTTTCTAACACACACTCGCGCAGTAATACTCAGGCATGCTGGAGCAAGAGTCAAAATAATTTGCTTCCAAAGCTCACACACACACACACACACACACATACACATACACAACAGCATGATGCATGAACCCACAGACTGCTGGCAGAAATTAGGGATTCGCTCTCCTGACAGAAATCATTCGGCACCACACAGAGCTGCAGGCCATGTTTTACCGCTTCTCATTTTGTCTGTCTTGTCCATGCAAACACAACAACACACCGGAGCACGTGCAGCGCGCACAAACAGCAGCAGGCGGCCAGGATTTATAGTAGACACCCCATATTTCATCCGACAACTATGATTAGTGTGCCAGTGAAAAAGCTGCGTGTGTGTTTGCGTGTGTTTGCGTGTGTGCGTGCACACGCTGAGGCAGGAGTAAACACAAAAAGCAAAACGCATACGCACCCGGTGTGCACAGATTCACAAATAGTGAATGCAAAACTGAATAAACATCTAAAGTGTGCCTGCAGACAAACACATTCATGAAAACATCCACACTGTGTAAACATGTGCGGTAAGGGCTGTTAAACACTCACACACATACACACGCACACACACGCATGCACACGCGCGCACACGCGCGCACACACACACACAGAAAGCAAAGTAAACAGGCTGTATAGATACAGAAGGACACACATAGACAGCAAGACAAAGGCCAAGCATTTATCACGTCTTCTCAAACCGACACACACACACACACACACACATACACTATTTGTGCAGAGATGAATGTGTGGCTGGTTAGCTGTGGTCCATTTATTGTGGCAGCTGATGTGTCGTTAACACAGACATTTATGCTAATGACCCTCCGTGTTAAAGTTAAAAAAAAGCAGCAGTAATGCAAAAGCTCGTTAAAGGCCAAACCCTTATTGGCTGCAGTCATTTTTCAGCCCATTATCTTGTTCAATTAAACAGATGAAGTTCTTATTCACATGTGAAATGGCTCACCAAGTGACCAAACAAGACTAAATGAAATACCCCTTCTTTGTTAAAGAATATTTCTGCTTTTTATATATATATGTTTTTTTGTTACTTTTGGTTCTACAAATCTAGCAAATTTCATTCCACTTTTAGAAGGAGCTGATAGTTTGATTTTACACTTAAAGATGAAATGCAGAATTATGCTGGCTGAAACCCTCTAGAAATAAAATGTAATGTTTAGTTTTGCTCAGTGGTGGGAAGTAACGAAGTACAAGTACTTCGTTACTGTACT
>NW_015113374.1:274148-274857 GCF_001443285.1 Poecilia latipinna
TTTTTTTTTTTAATTAACCCCAGAGGAATAACCACACTTTGGTCTCACATTGTCTATTTGTTTAAATTTGAGAAACAATGGGAAAAATGCAATACATCTCTAGCTCATAATACAAGACAATGAAACTTCCAAATCCTTAATTCCACCAGATTTATTTCAAGCAAGATTAAAACATTATTCGAATAATGGAGAGTCAAATCCATTTTGTTCTTTTATCTTTCCTTGCTTTGCACCTCATCTTCCCAACAAATTATTTCACTTAACTATAGAAACAGAGAATGTTAGCAGCACATGTAATGCCAGCAGATTGTGTAAAATTTAAATTCAGTTCTCTTCTTTTCAGTGAACACTGGTTCAGGGTAAATCCTCTCATTCACCAACTCACATGTTAAAACTCGGCCCCTCCTTCCACCTGTAAACAAAGCAACTCGTATCCCTGTACTGAAGCCGCAGCGGATGAACTTAAATTCTTTCGCAGTTAAATATATTCATGACCTATACAGGTAATATTAATTAGTTTCTCAAATCACATTTATAAATCAAACATTTTGAGAGGACTTTTCTGACACCTTTTTTATTGGGCAATGTCATTACAGAACTTGCCACAAACGCGTCTGTATTCCAAGATGCAAATGAACTAGGGCTGTTGTAAACGAATATTTTAGTAATCGAGTAATCTATCGATTATTCTTACGATTAATCGAGTAAT
>NW_015113374.1:278886-287050 GCF_001443285.1 Poecilia latipinna
AAATGAACAATTGAAATCATAAATAATGAGCTACTGCCAAACATCTGGACCATGTCAGAAGAAATTTGTAAATCTGAGCCTCCTAAAAAACTTTGAATAACTCTCCAGGGGAGAAAACTTCTCACACATCCAGTCTATGTGAAAGTATTCGCTGCATTTCTATTGCAGGTTATCTCTAATGTGCGACTAAAATGAACATTTCCATGTCCTCCCTATTTGGACAAGTTGATTCTAATAAAATACAAGACATTATCATCCCTGATCCAACTCATATGACTCGGAGTGACTTCCTACATTACCTAGTGATTTTCTAACATCCTGTAGGCTCATAATGAAGAGTTCTTTCAGAAAACAAGTTCATCCAGATCACACGCCAAGAGCATGCAAAACGCACTGGCTTCAAGGTGAAGTTGGTGCAAGTCTTTTTTCTTTGTTTCATTTCCCAACTGGATGCATTTCAATTTTCCCAACTGGAGTTGTTTCATGGGTTCCCACACACTTTACATTTCATGAATCTATATTGGTTTGTTGGCAAATTTGTGGCCCATTTTTAATTCATGAATTCAAAAGTTCAGTTTTAATTTATCACGTTTCCACAGTGATCAGGTTTAGAAAACAAAAACTGAGAATGAGAATAATTCTGTTGTTTCCCTAAAGCTTTTCTAGTCTTTAAATCCAAGAATCTTTATTACCAGTTTGACATTTGCGTAATCTGTGCAGGCAACATGTACACTCAATACTTCCGACATAAACCTGCAGACTTGACTAGTAGAGAAAGAAACATCTGACATCTTGAGGCACAGGTCAGAGCTTCTGAGGCAAATCTGTTTGGCCCAAGTCACGTTGTGCATATTAAATGTTAGAAATGTCTGAAAATCTAAATATTTTTTCTGTGATGTCATTTTCTTTTCCCTATTCTTATTCAGACCTTTAAAACAGATAGATAAACTTTCCCAGACATTTTAGAACTACATATGAATCCTGTAGTGTGGAACAGTTTTCTGTACAAATGCCACCAAATATTAAAAATGAAGATAAAGCAACCACAGGTAATAAAACATAACATGCAATCGAAAGTGTCATTAAACTCACAATAACAGTTTGCATAAAAGCTCAACTGTTTTACAAATTCTCCCAAAATCCAAGGGAAATCTGTGGCTTTTATTTGTGACATTTCAGGTATTCTGATATATTGTTGCGATCTACACATGTACAACTAAATTTGCATGGATCTCACTGTCATGTACGTTTCTCTGACACCAACTAAAAGGCTGTTTGATTCTGCTGTATTCTTACATTTAAAAAAACAAGACATCTTACCTGCTTGTGCATCTCGATGTTAAGCCCATATGACATTTCATAGTACTGAGAAAAAAAAAAAAGAAAAACGAGATGAAAGCAAGGTCACTCTCTTTCGTGTGGCATATGCTCTAGTCAGAACACAAGCTGCAGTCAGGCTCACCATTACATAGTGTCGCTGCATCTCAGTTTTCTCACTGGCCAGTTTCTCACATTCCAGTTTCAGACTAGCAGAAAAGATTAAGAAAAAGAAAAAAAGGTTATATTAGTGTCAGAATTAAACTCTCCATCAACCAAACCAGAGGGACTTAAAGGAGTGTTTTGTAACTCTGAATTCACATGAGGTGGTGCCCGCAAAGAAAAAAAAAAGTGCAAATCTGAATCTACGATCAATCTTAAAAAGAGGAAAAACAGAAACGCAACAAAACAAGCCGTGCGGCTCACCACAGCTTCCTGCTGCAGACGCAGGCCCTTACTCAGCAGGTGCAGAGGAGTAATTACTGAATCAATGGACACACACACACACACACACACACAGAGACCTCATCACATATTCTTACAGTGTGAGAGGAAGCCAAAACTGCATCATCAACAAGAAAGTAACCTTATAATGAGGATCCATTTTACCAAAAAGGTTAACTCTTTTAAATGTTTCGGCTTATGGGAAGTCTTCTATTTACAGCCACAAAAAGCTTTTAAGTGGCAGCTAATGAGAAGATCATCAGGTGTGCGATAATGTTAAAATACAAAACCAGGTAAACATCAGTTTCAATGAAACGAAGCTTTAAGGAGTTTAACTTTACTATAAAACCAGTCAACCAGATTCCTTCACATTTTCCATTTCAAAACTTAATACATTTTCACACTCAAGTTATCAGGAATCTGAATGATTGTTTAGGCCATTTCTAAAGTAAAAATACAAAAATGGCTGGAAAAATGGGATGGGATGGATGGGTTCTATGCTATTTTTATACTTATCCAGATTTGTAAAATGCTTAAGTCCAATTCTAAACTAATCCAAACTTCCAAAGACTAGCTGGGAATCCTGATCCAAAACAGAAATAAGACACGAATCGGGACAAAGATTTTTAGTTTTCTGATTTCCAATTTGATCCATCCTTACTCTCTGTCTGTTTTCTTCCAAACCAACCCCCTATGTTGAAACCGTTTGATGTGGGCGGCTGCAGCATTAAGCATGCAGCTTGTTATCCTCGGTTCAGCCCGTTCAAGCTCCAGGATTGACCAGAAAACTGGACCCCTGGTTCATCTCCCCAAGAGACTGGGTAACAATTACAAGGTGGCCAGAAGTGGGCGATTATTATGCATTGGTGTCGTGCTTTATGGTCCTGCCCTGCGGCGACGTATTTCACACTTCATCATGTCGAGTAAAGCAGTATTTCACACCACTTGCACTTGCAGGGAGAGACGTGCCGACGAAAGTCAATGGGGTTTACCTGTGGTTAGTCACTGGTAATGGACAGAGCTAAGACAAACGGGCGATACAGTACAGCACCAGCGTACGAATGAGGTCTGCTGGAGGAGAGCACATCTCATTTTGAGACGCTAAAAGCAGCCATTCTAAGGTTGTTTTAATTATCTACCTTAACCTGAACCAAAACCTACTTTCTGTCTGGTATTTCATGTCATTGCATCATGTATTTCTCAGACACTTTGGTCATATTGCATGAGTCATGCATGACTGCATGGCGTAAAGCATTATCAAACTTTTCTGACCCCGAAACGTACTTAATATGAACAAGTCAGGCATAACATTATGACCAGTGGAGTTAATAGCACAGATCCTCTCCTCATCATGGCTCTTGTGTTATATTAGGAAGGAGCTGATTATTTTTGTCCTCAAAGTTTGAATTTTGAACATCAAGAAAATCTGAAATTGTGTTATATTGATAGTTATTATTAACCATACATTTTTCTTTTTTTTTTTCTTTTTGTCAATACTCTTGTGAGTTTTACCTCGGCTCACAATCTACATCAGGTGTAGGCGTGAAGGACATGGAGACAACATCCAACTGGCCAAATATAGCACTGACGAGTAGAGCGTGAATGTTTGAGATTTAAAATAATATATACCGGATAATATTGCATTCAAACAGCCTATTGTGATTGGCAATATTGCACACACTAACACTGAAAATATAGCTGTGACTTGCACTAGAAGTAGAAAAAGAGTAGAAGTTTGAAAGTGGTGAGATTGTGACGGCTTGGTCAGTGGCTCCAGAAAGTTTTTCAAGGGGTGGCCAGAAGGGGGCAACTGGAAAAATGGGGGTGATGCACCAAAATGGCAAATCAAAATGTTTAGTGTCATTATATCTGCAACATGGCTTTCAATAAATGAGATTAGCTCTTTGAAACTAGTCTTTTCAGTCCCACATTGAGATGAATAAAAAAAATAATAAAATATGATGCATAACAGAATTCTTGTTTAGAAGATGATCGGTTGGTCATTCTCCGTAACTGCGGCTTCTATGGGGTTTTCACGCTTAGCAGTGGTTGCCATCTATGGAAATTGCTCCAAGGAAGGAAGGGAAACTGCCAACATAGAATAAGGGGTCCGTGTGGACCACAGTGACAGATGAACTACTGTTGCTCAAATTGGTGTCACAGGGTGTCAGAATACAGTAGATCACAGTTTTGGGTGTCTGTATGGGATTCCACAGACCAGTCACGTTGGTCAAAAGGTCATATGATCTAAATTTTACATAGAAACAGCAACAGTTATTTTTGTTTTATTTTTGATAATATAAGAAGAAATCATTTTCTTTACATTTTAATCGATAGTTTTCTTTCTTTTTGTCTGTTAACTCAGTTCAGTTCCAAAAAGAGCAGCACGCATCATGATGCCAGACCGTTTCCTGCCTTATTTCTAGACTCTCACCTGTGATATTGGGCTTGCAGGAACTGAAATTCCTCTTTGATCCGGTCACAGGACTCGGTGACGGTGAACTTGAACGGCTGCCCCGGCTGGTGTGGCACCTCAACCCGAAATCAAAGAGCGTGTGAGGAAGAGGAGGGGGGGGAGAGAGCAAGAACTGAGCCACCAAAGTTCAGTGTCATGACACAACGTGCAGGAGCTTTTTTTTTTTTTTTTTTTTTTTTTTTTTTTTTTTTTTCCTTTTCTTTTTGACAATGGACCACTGTGATCGCACTCAGTCTCCTCACACTTTAACCCGCGGATACGCACTCACACAGACACAAACAGCTCCAGAAATCTGGACAATGAGCTCAATTGTTAAAGTGGAGGCGCAGTGGCACGGAAACTGTATCTAAACTGATTACGCATCAGGCGCGCTGCAGTTAATCTGCGCTGTTTTGACACTTTCTGCTTCTGTTCTCCACTTACCGGATGCCGCGCCGGGGGGTACATCTTGCTCAGATCTCGAATCATTAAAAAGGCGGCGTAAAGTTCATCCACAAGAAGAAGAAAAAAATACAGCAAAAGAAAGAAACGCGTGAGGCGCTTTTTTTTTTTCTTTTTTTTCCGTGCGTAAAGGGTCAGTCAGTAGCCGCTGAGCGGGCTGAGAGCAGGTCCTGTAAAAAGTGGAAGCATCCTTTGACAACAAAAACAAGGCAGGTGGTTATTCTCCTCCTTCCCTGTCCATAAAACTCAAAGAATTCCCTTCAAACTAACACAAATCTTCTATTTTCCTCTGTGTTTTCCCTACGAAGCCTCAACTTTTGGCGCATCGTGGCACAGCTCATCCACAGCTCAGCATCTCAGGTTACTCCCCGTTGTCGCGCATTAATCAGTAGATCTCCTCCAACCTCCTTTTACGCTTCACATCCGAGCGAGAGACCACCTCACCAACCAACTGTACCAGCCTGCCCTTGTCTGTGACGCCAAATTTAGCAGCAGCCAGTCGTGAGGGCGCAATTACATATTCACAACATTTACTGGAGCCCGCACACCGTGACGTCGGGACGTGTAGTTTAATTCATATTAGTCGATAATAAGCCCTACAGATGTGTATGTGCCGTGAAGAACTACAACTTCCCGGCTCGTACGCAAAGCCCCCCCACCTCCCATAAAGCCAATGATGTGTGGTCTGAAGGAGGAGCGGTGATCAAACGCAGCCAATGACGAGAAAAAAAAGTGAGCACTGCGCTGTCTGTCATCCACACGCTGTCCAATCACATCCCGAGAAGATGCGAGTAATGCGGACCCCCACGTGGGGGGCTCATTCTGGAGAAAAGGCTGTGACAGGGATTGATCTGAAAACTATCTGTTGGCTTATGTTTTTTTATAGACAATTTAAACCACAAGTGACCATATGGCCTGGAGATGCCTGATGGTGCTCCTCCTCCCCCCTGTTGTTTTACTGAATCGCCTGTTTAATTGCTTGCTATTCTGTCCACAGATTGCACCTGTAACCTGGCAATTAAATTCTCATTCAGCTCCCTCATCTCAGTCTGCTTGATTGGTATAAATCACGTAGAGCGCAGGGGGAAAAGAGGCTGTATTTACTCACGTTCGAAGAATTATTGTTGCTGAAAGATGGTTTAAAGGTTCCACGGTGATTATTTTTACTCTGTGGGAAATACAGGAATGAAATCCATATGTGGTTAAAAGATATTCACATAAAATGTTAGTGTTTGCTTTTAAAGATCATAATCTCCCTTTGTCATGCTCTAGAAGAAGATATGATCAATGAACCAGCATGTAGCTTGTAATAAAGACAAGTTCTAAGCAAAATTTTAAACTAGCGTGACATCATGCAACAAATATTTAATTCTTAAAAAAAACATTTTGTCACATTACAGCCACAAATGTCAATGTGTTTTGTTGAGATTTTATGCTATGTAAACCCAAACTGGTCAATACATAATGTGGGAGAATTCAAGTTTTCAAAATCAAAGAAAAGAATTGGCAAATAAATGAATGTGGCATTCATTTATTTTAAGCCAGTCAAGTAGAACAACATTTTAATCACAATACCCAGGTTATACCCTGGTTATCCCCTTCCAGCTTTGAAGGGGTGACGTGCCTCAGTGTTTTGACAGGTGCACCATATCGGGTAGCTATGAAGCCTTGACGTTGCTGTCTCAAGTTGGATTCCCAACCATTAACTCTATGTGTTCTGTTTCACTCTCTCCCTTCTTCCAGTCAAGCTACTGTTGAGTCAAAGCCACTAAATTTTTAGATATCTTTAAAAATTGGAAGAAGCAAAACTATTCCCGCATGCGTTTTGGCACTGTTAGCACAATGACATCCAAACAGCTCGACTTTACCCTCATCTAGTCATATGGTATTCCTCCAGCATTTCACTTTGCAAATTTTCTGCAGTAAACTGTAAGCAAGCGTCATCATGCTTTTACTTCAGTAGTGGAGTTTTGTGCAGTGAGTGTGCATGGAGATCATTGAGGTTGAGCAACCTATTATTTTACAGGGAAAAACTGTACTTGCTATTAGCAGGTCTTTTAGAAACTCTCTGACAACTACTTTTTATTATTCTTTCTCTTCTCAGTCAGAAATCTTATGTTGTTGGTTTATCAACTACATTGAAAGGTAGTTCTTTCCACTTTTATATTATGGCTCCAACATTGAGAAGTTTAGAAATTCAGTTGTAACTGTTGTCTTTAGCATGTTTTGCAACATTAAGATGTTTTTTTTTTTGTGAAGTTGTCTTGATATCAGTCAATACTTTGATAATGAGAAAACCTTTTGTAGGCCATCAGTTAATATTAAGCCAGCTGATATAAGTAGGACTTCACAGGTAAAATGCTTACTACATACAGATTTTAACAGGTTTCAGTACATGTACCATCCAACTTCTTTAGACATAAATTCTCAGACTAATTTCTTTTGAATTTGTATGCATTCATTATTCAGGTTTTTACTGATATTTGGTGAACTTCATGTATATATAAATATCTGAAATACACAGACATGTTCCATATTTATTGACAGAATATCTACAGTGAAGTCTTCAGTTCTTGTGCATCAAGCATTTGAACATTTCTACCTACATGTGAATTGAAATGGTCTTTTGTAAATGTATTCTGGGTGCAAGTGTTTAGACAGATAAAATCACTTTCTATTTAAGGGATTTAGCTATCGTAATGTGTTTGCCTGATGCAGACGAGAGGCCAAAACTTTGCAAGTATAAGAGTGGTAAAATAAAATCATTTTTACTTTAGGGAGATTTAGAGAGAATGAGTTTCATGAGACTTTATAAGGATTTTTTTGACTCTAGTAGTCTTTATTTGAGAGAGAGTTGACAGTAAAGTCGGTTATGAGAGAGAGGGACGACATGTGACAAAGGTCAAAGGACCAGGACTCAAATCTGTGACGGACACAGAGAACTCAGATCTCCGTAAACGAGTCACGCACTTTACCACTACGCCATTACTGTGCCCAAATCGCCCCCGTGTTTTATAAAACTTAAAGAATTATTAAATTGTGCTGCAATTTTGTAGCATAATCAGCTAAATGATGCTTTAATAGGGGCTTTGTCAAACCATCCAAGTGTTATTATATTACATTATATGGGTTTTTGTCATAAGTCTGTGCAAGCTTAAAACATAACAATGAAATATGAGTTGGAGAAGGAAGAATAAAAACACACTTTACTGCACATTTTGCTGTGTTTTGCCTTCCGAGTGCTACAATCCAATTACGGTTGCTGAGTAAGGTGAAATATTACAACCAGGACACTTACAGCTTCCTCATTCACTCACAGGAAGTGAGTGTATCTAGTAAGTCCGCTTGCATTTGTGGCTTTTGCTTTATGCTCAGTGTGTGGAGATGAAAGACAGGGCTGCTGGGTCAGCAACTCTCATAAATGCTGCCGTCAGTCATTTAGAACAGTGTTTTTCAACCACTGTTCCGCGGCACACTAGTGTGCCG
>NW_015113374.1:291390-312122 GCF_001443285.1 Poecilia latipinna
CGGCACACTAGTGTGCCGCGGAACAGTGGTTGAAAAACACTGATTTAGAAGAACTAAATAAGTGCAAAATTCTAATCTGAATCTTTTTTTTGTTTTGTTTTTGCATTGAACTTTATTTCTTTCGCTGGATTAATTTCTTATGAAACAAGACCTCTGAAAATACTGCATGCTACGTTTCTCCATTTTTTTTTCTTTCCTTGCATCCACACAGGCATACAAATGGTAATCCACAATATGACTCCACATCAATCCTGCCTCTATCTCTCTGTCCTCTCTGTTGTCTCTGCCTCTCCCTCATACATACACAGCGTTGTACACACATACACACAGCGCTGCAGCCATTCAAATACACATCTCTATCTACCACTCATACAAACTAATATCTCAGGTAAGCACAGGGCCTAAAGTGACCTGCTGTCGCGGTGCGTGAATCCACTAAGGCTGCGAAAAGGTAATATTGCGCCCTCCCTCATTCCCCTTCAAGGGCTGAGGCTTGATGTGGACGAGCAGAGGAGGTGCAGAGGTGAGGGAGGGGGCAGGTGAGGAGGAATAAACAGATTTATTTGCCTGCGCCCCACTCTGATTATTTTGCCCCTGCCTTTTGTTCCAGACCTTATGAAACCCAAATGTCAAGTGAGGCGAGGGCCTCATATCGAGTCCTGTCAATCACGGCCCTCTGTGCACCTGAAGCTCTGATGCTGGATTATTGGCTTCAACACGAGAGCTGCCGGCGCTGCCTGGCACGCAGACGATTCGACAGAGCCGAGTGTTTTTTTTTTTTTTTTTTTTTTTTTTTTCTAAAGAGGAACTTCATTTGGCAGCTGATGCGCAGGTGATTGCAAGGGAGGGGATTCTGCGGATAGATGGGAAGTGAGCTGGATGTGTGTGCATGTTTGTAAGAGAAGTGCACAGTGCCTTATCGAGGGAGAGGGGGATTAAGAGGGAGGAACCATGCTTGACATGGGTTTGGTGGAGAGCTGGTGGTGAGGACTCAGAACCTGGACATCTTGTTTAATGTCGGCGTCTGTACCTTTACCTCAATCTTCACTTCGGTAACCTTCACAGAGGTCATTGTTAGCGGTATTGTCTCATTTAGAATACTGCATTGCTATTCATCATATTTATTTTATTTTCTGCCAAGTATCTGGTCTTTTTTGGGGATTTTTTTTTAGAAGTCTTGATTAAACATTTTCAAGACTTTCTGAAGACTTTCACAGTTTTCCTGTTTCATTAGGACTCCTTTCCCACTAATTTTCAGAGTGATGTCATATTGTTCATGAAAACCCCGTACCTTTGACCTACAGCACCAAATTTTTTCTTTCCCCATCCTCTGGTTTTGCTTTTCATGTCACATTTAAATTTTACAGATAAATTATTGTTAAAATAAGTCTGATGGCCGTTACGGTTGCCTGAGATGGCAGCAGTTGCCATAAATTGGTTTTTTGATAACGAACTTTTGGCATCACTGTTTAGAAATTTTGCCCCTTCGCTCAACTCTTCTTTGCAGAATTGTTTTAACTAAATCATATTGAAAATTTAGGATAAACAGACTTTTGGGTTACGCCACATCATCTCGGGTGGACAGGTTGGCCCGTCTAAACTTTGACTAGGCCAATCCAAACTTTACTTCTAGTCATCCAGAAGTGGGTTTTGCTGGTCTGAGTCAGGTCATTGTCCTGCTAAATGACCCATTGGTTTGACCTACTTCATGTTGTCAGACTCATGAAGTGATTTATTTGCATTTAAGTCAGGACTGGATGTAGCTGAGAGTACAAAGTAAATCATATCAATAAATAATATAACAAAAAGGTGAGATGTTTATATGCATTTCCTGATTAATTTAAGACCTTTATTGCATTTTGGAAAACTTAACATGTGAGGAACTTTGTTCATGTGTGGTGTTTTAAAAAAAAAAAAAGAAAAAGCTGGATATTGTCTTTTCAAAAAGGACCAGGACACTTTACCATAATCAAGAGTTTTCCCTCTCTGATGAAGTAAGTATGAGCAAGATCTCAGACCACAGCCTGGAAAAGGTTAAAAGATGTTTAACAAATTTATCATGCAGAACGATAAACTCTCTCTCTGTAAAGCAGAAACCTTGGATGTAGAAACAGGAAGTAAACATTTATCAGCTGGAAATAGTTTCCAGAGCAAAGCATTGCACCAAGAAACAGATCTTTTGAGGCTCAACTGTAAAGTAGTTCTAAACAGTTTGTCCATTTACCCGGGTTTTGTTTCAGCACCGAACGTTTGTGAAGGTAACCGTATACACAGGAAACCGGAGTCAATGACGTTATAGGGCACAGATCCTGCTGTGGAGGGGCAATAAGCTTGGCTTGATTCTTTTTGACCAACCTGCCTGGGTTACACACAACACAGGCAGGCAAAACAAAACTAAGATCTGTAGACCAGGTACATGAGGCAAGATTCATAGCTAAGATGAGAGTCACTCAAGGAGCAAGCAGAGGTCAAGCAGGAGCATAAATGACAGGAACACTCAAATGCTGTGACAGGAATTACAACAGAGTCTCATCCTCTGTGGTGAGGAACAGGTGCTTAAACAGGCAGAAGCACAGGTGAAAGCAATGAACCAGTCAGCAGGAGCTTGGCAGTAAGCAGGTGAACAACATGAATCATGGCAAGAAACAGGAAATACAAAGCAACTGAATCATGACAGACATTAATATTTGTTTGATGCAGCATGTTGTGTGAAAGAACAAATTGGGCAAGGCAAATATTTCTGTACAACGACTTCAATATTTTCATTTTATAAGTCGTGTGGTCACATAAACACTCCTAAACTCAAGGGAAGAACCAGTGAGTCACAAAGAACAAAATACTTCTCATCTTTCTATTGTTCAGTCTATGACATGTACTGGACAACATCACAATTTCATAGAAAAAAAGATCATATTTTACAATCAGAAGAGACAGTTTTATCTGTATTTTAGTTTACATATGAATTAAAGATGTAAATTTATGACACTGTTCATCTGCTTCATGCATTTACTCACAAAACACTCTTTAATGTTGCATATTATCTGCCACGGTCAGACATAGCGTTTGTGTTGAAAATGAATCTGAATGTCCCAAGGGGGACAAAAAGCATTCAAAGACTTAGCAAAACTAAAAACTACTGAGAAGACTGTGAGAACATCCAGTTCCTTCAACAAAAGTGGCTAACAACTTTTGCACAGCACCGTATGCAAAAGATGCTTTTGGATCCTAATGTACAGCTGCTTCTTCCAAAATATTATAGCGTTTTCCTCCCTTTCCACAGTTTGTATCTTCTGAAGTTCACTTTTCTATAGACAAAAATATTCAAATGAACCAAGCAACATGATGAAAACAGAAAGTTTTGACACCAGACACACACACACACAAATTATTACACTCAGAAAAGCTTACACAATTTATTTTGGATCAATAACCTAAACTAGGTTTCTAATCACATGAGGTTAGTTATTAATTGAGAAAGTTTTCATATCTTATTTATTATAGTCACAGCGACATGGTTTTCTCAGGCTAAAATAACTGCTTGGGTCATCTCCAAGAGAGCTGCTTAAAACTTCAATAACATTTTGTTTGCACTACCAATGAAGATTGAACGATTTGCTTATTTTTATTAGTATATTGCAAAAATAATTAGTTGCTGGAGAAATTAAATCTATATCTAACAGGGCCAAGATAAGATGTTAGTGTTACTACACATACATAAAGTCAATTCATAGCATTTGATGCATTTATTATCCAAACATGACATCTCCACAGAACAAAATTATTATGAATCTTCAGTTGTAGTTGACCATAAAGTGTAATTCAGCAGTTCTTATAATTCTCAGACATCTTAATTCTAATGATTTTAACAGTAAGCAAAAACAAAATGACCGAATGAAAATATTTTAGCAGAAAATACAAAAGAGTTTAGTAAACATCTTTACATCCAAGTCAGCACATTTTATTTTTATGATCACAAATTATCCTGAAACTAGAATCACAATAATAGCCCTGATATTAAAAATGTGCATCTGTCATTTCTGTGTTGGGGTTTCAATGTCGAGCTAATCTCCCTTCAGTGAGCATTAACCATTGGATCGTGATGTTAAATCTCTCATCTTTACAGCAAGCTGCGTCTAAATCCCCCGTGGTTGCCCCTTTAACACGTCATTAATCCCCGGTGGCCAGCTCTTTGAACGGTGGAGCTTGTGTGAGGGGATAACCAGGCCTCCTCAGACACAGAGACAGAAAGGAGGAGGCAGAGCCGGGCTGGATTTACACCGCAACCAGCAGGTTAATCCTGCCTCCACACTGAGACAGACTGTGAGGATGCAGTGTGTGTGTCTGCGTGTGTGAGTGTGTGTTGGGAGGGTGTCTGTGAAGATGTACGTGTGTTTTTATTGGAGACAGTTAAAGATTGCCTCTGTCTCACTAACGACTTGGGGGTGGGACGTCAGCATCTGGTGCTCAAAGTCATCCAGTACCCCCTAAAGGAACGAACAAACTGCTGCCATTTCTTTATTATGTTACAAATGGAAAGATGCAAGAGTAGGGATGATTAAAAAAAAAGAAAAGAAATAGCATGGAGCAAAAAGATGACAAACCAAGATGCTGAAAATAGAAACAAAAAAATCTGATGGACCTTGATGAGGAGCAATTACCAGTGAAGCAGTGACAATGAGAACATCTGAAAGTCGAAGTCTTGAGGGGCTAAACAATGAAAAGAGCTTCTCAAAGCTGCACCTACCTGAAACGTGTTTTACTGCAGGAGCAGAGACAGGGCTTCTGTATGCAATTTACTTAAAATGTTTAACTGTTGTTCAAATCAAACCATGTAACAATGAACGTCACTTTCTCTATTTGAAAGGTAAATGCTTACATTTTTCCTGCTTAGAAAAGCACTCCTCTCAAGAACGGTTCTCAAAAATAGCTGAAACCTAAAATACAATAACTTTTCTCACTGTCAGAACTAAATATTTTCTTGTATTCAGTCAAGATCACCAAAATGATTTCTATTTGCTAAGTACCATAATGATATACATTTGTTTTCTCTTTATTCAAATTCAGAATAGCTTTTATTTCTATTTGCTAGCATTGCCTTTAAATTGTATGTCTCGGGTCAAATGTTTTGGGTTTCCTTTCACATGGCCCATTCCTCCAGACAGAACTGATCTAACTGATGTATGAGTCATAAAGGATTACTCATAAACATCATCTTTTCAATTCTGGCCCAAATGTTTTGAGGTCAGGGTTTTGTGATGGCCACTCCAAAACACTTTGTCGTACTTCAGCTATGTTGTAGCTAATGTTTTGATATGTTGAAGACAATGTTAATTTGGAAGTCGATGTTTAACTTCCTGTCTGATGTCTTGTGTCATTTTGTCTGCACGGTATCTGTCTCCCCTTCTTGGCACCAAGCCTAAGTCAAACTATTTCAACAGAGCTGTGCTCAAGGTGTGACTGGTCAGAAATTCGTTTTGCAGAAATGCAACTGGAGAGCAGTGTGATAGTTTGCTTTTTGCACCATCCAGTTGTCGTATATGCAGAAGGCATGAATGCTTTTGAGCAACGTTTATCTGAGCAGTGAGGGATTCTTTACAAAATAACTAATAAATCTTAAATGGATAAAAACACTGGGATGGAAATTGCAATGTCAATGTCACTGAGAGTTAGGGATTTTTTTAATAATGAGAATAAAATTATGATCATAACTATGCAATTCAAAATCGGATGAAACAATACCAGAAAGTGCCTTGAGAGGTGTAGCTTTGACTTGATTGTCTAATATTTTGTAAAACTCAGATTTTCTGCTGCATTTGCTGCTTTCGCTCAGATCACGTTAATGCGTTTTTGGTGAAGAAAAAGGGAGATTTCCAAAGTGGAGACTTTTAAAAACAATGTGTAAGATGTAGGCATATTCAGAGATGATCAGAAACAATGACGTGGAGGCACATTTTGCACATGCCCATTATGAATTTCTTAGCAGGTTTCCACAACAGTGGAACAATATTATTTTCCACATCTCCTTTTTCCTCCCCCTGTTTCCATTAAACCTCAGAACTAAGTAGTTAATGACTAAGGACGAAGGAGGAAAACAATGTAAAAAAGCAAACAAACATGCTGCATCTGCTTTGAACGAATTTTTAGCGCATCCACTGCTTCAGCCATGCTTAGATCACTTTCTTTTGGATTTCCACACTGGCACCATAAATGTTACTCCCTGCTACTAAAGCAGCTATTGATATGATAGTGTTTTGACTGGAAGCACAGAGAGACATAATATCAGTTTATAAAATATCTGGAGAGGTGTAGTCTGGAACTATTGCGAGGGAATGACAGGGCCAGAATTAATACTGCAAAAGAGACACAAATACTAGGAGAATTGAGCAACAACCTGAACAAACATAAAATACAGTAATTAACTAAATCCAAACCACATAGCAGTACTATCACAATGGTCTTCCTAGTTAAAATTCAACTTGAATCCCTAAGACCACATGGAACTGAGATCAAGTAATTATTGTGCAGTTTAAAGTATCACATTCATAAGGCTGCAGGGAGGCTGATAACTTTTCTTCCACATATAAAAAGTCCTTGCTTTTGTCTGCTGCACCGAAGAGCCTCAGACAGGCGGATGGACTTTTAACATTCTGTCTCCTCTTCAGTCTAAAAGACTAATCAGGCACTCTGCAGGGCTCTGGATGCTAACCAGGACTAATTCTGCCTCCTGCTGGCTGGTGACACACACTGGGACAGCCATGATTGGCTGTTACACACTGGGGGGTACACCTCTGATTGTCTGCTTAGCATATTTTCTCCCCTTATTCTGATGGCACATACGTGCTCTTATCCTCATTGCAAATTGCAGTACAAAAGAAAGCAGGCACGTTATGGGCGGTGTGCTTGTGTGGACGCCGCACTGCATGCTGCGAGAATGAGTTGGAAAACAAAATCCAAGCTAAATGTCCTCCCTCCATTTTCTTTATTTCTTTTATTGTGGCTCCTCTCCTTTCCCCCCCTGTTTTTTTCTCCCTCTTCCACAGCAGCACAGATCAGACAAAATGTCACCTCTACAAACTGCCGCGAGCTAATTAGCTGTTAGCCATGTTTGTGTTCTTGACTGATGACAGGATCATTTACTCTGGTCTCCAGCTGGCTCTGTTTGTCGGAGCCATCTCATTAACATGGCAAATTAGTCCCGCTCAGTCAGGGGGCCCTGCCTGCACCCAATGAGAAAGGACTGGAATGCAAATCAATCAGGAAGGCGGAGAAATGGAAACCACAAAGTGACGTTTGAGGGGAAGAACGAGAGATGATGTGCTAACTGACAAAAAAAAAAAAAAAAAAAAAAAAAAAAAAAAAAAATTAAGTCGATTTGTTTACTGAAATTAGAGAAAAGAGAAGCAAGTTGGGGACACTTTGAAGAGGATGATGTGTTGCTCTAAACGTGATGTGGTAAGTGCCAGAAAATCAAGTGTAAGTGGTTGAATCTTTGCTCTAAATTTGGGAGTTTTATTCCTCTAAAAGCCGAGCTTCATTTCCCATTTTGAAATCAGCTTTAATCAACAGCAGCTTTTGATTAAATCAGTGCAAGGTCAACCAAGTTATGTACATCTCTGAATTAGAATAAAATAAAATAAAAACATAAAAAAATAGCAATGATTAACAAGACCTGACATGACAACAAACAAGACTACCCAGCTTATCGTTCTGTTAATACAATCACAAAATCACAATTCTAAATTTATACACTGCCATCAGTTCTTTTTTTTCTTTCTTTTTTTTCATTTCTGATTCCTAAATAAAACAGCTACGGAACTTTGGAAAAGTATTTATTCCCCTTAGACTACTCTACATTATAACCACAAACATCAGTTATTACATCTGGGTTTACTAATGCATTCCTCATTTTAATTAAAAACTTAGAGTTGCATTTATTTGAATTCAGTCCACTTTACTCTGATACCTCTAAATGAAATTCAAAACAACCAATTGCCTTTAAAAGTCACGAGAGAATAAAGTTTATCTCCAAGTAATTCAGTATTGGTTTATGTACAGTCTGTAAAGGTTCCACAGCTTCGCTAGAGAAGATTGTTGAACAAACAGTATCATGAACAACAACACCGCACAGTTCAGGGAGAAGTTGTTTAAGACAGGATTAGGTTATCAAACAAAGAAGATCTGCTCAGTCCATTGTTGTTGTAAAAGAGAAAAAGTTTCAAACAACCACAAAGCTGCCTAAAGCAACAGTTTAGATCAAAGCATGTGTAACAGTGGCTCAGTCAAAATACAAAAACTTAATTTAGGATCCATATAGAGGCTTAAAAATCAATATTCACATAATCTATTCACCCAAGTTGGGAAAACTTTGGTCTCTAGACGTTCAAAAGTGGCAAAGAAAAAAACAACAACAAAATTGTCATACTGTGCTTGGAGAAAATTACATTCAACAAATATTGGTACAAATGGATGTTGTGCCACACTTTTCAGATTTTTATTTACCAATGCATCTTTTTCCTTCCACTTCACAATAGCATGCAACTGTCTGTTGGCCACTAACATGGAATCGCAAGAAAATACGTCAGAGTTTGTGTTTGTAAAATGACAATACATGGGAAATTCAAAGGGTATGACTATATTAAAGCTCTGTACATATTTCTGGCAAATCCTGGCTGTGCTTTTTGTCCAGCACAAAGCAGCAAAGGACTGAGCCACGGGAGTTTACATTGATGTTGTTTGAGGTGCAGAAGGTCTCTGTCTCACGCTGTCTTTTTTCTGTGTGTTTTACTCCTTCAAGTCAATCTCTGAACCTGCTGCCGTCTCTGGTTTCATTTGTCGACAGGCCTGGCAGCAAGGAGGGAGGGAGGCAGGGAGGAGGGAGCAGTAATGTAAGAAAATTGGAGGATTAGACGGCGAGCCCTCTTCCTGTCTGGTACAACCCACCCACCCCCTCAGCTCCACCGCTGCCACTACCACCTCCTCCGCCTCCTTACCATGCCTCCATCCAACCCTCAGACTATAATAACATAGCCTGCCAGACTGACAAGCAGCCCTCCTCCCGTCTCCTCTCTCCTTTATCCCTAACAGATCTGTCATACCTCTTCATTCTCCCAGACTTCATTTTCTACTCTTTTTCTCAGGTCTGAAACCAGGACTTCTTCTTTTTTTATTTAAAAGCAGGCTTACAGTCTTTTTCTGTTTCGATCCCCCTCACGCTATCAATTACTTTGCCTTCTTGCCATTATCTTCATCTTCTCTAATCTTGCTGAGATATATAGCGCTGACTACATTTGTAAGCAACCCTGGTAAAGATGTGTAAAAAGCATTGAGATGAGTTATCAGCAGCAGCACATTCTCATTCTGAATATTTCAAACATCTATTAATTTGAGTACATGCATTAAAAATAACGTATTATTTCTAACAATATTATCTGTAGCTGAGATGTAAAAGTAACTGAACCATTTTCTTACATTTATACTTTACTTTTAAAATTGGATAAAAACTTCTGAGGACATCTCATTTGTATTTTGTGTCTGGCAACAAGCAACATGTTGGTTTTTTTGTTGTCTTTTATGTTTGTTTTTCTTTAACATTTTAGGGATTTATTTTTCAGCATTTGTTCAGCTCTGTTGTTTTCTTTATAAATAAAATTGATTTATCTTCCCGCCATTCTGAGTGAGTAAAGGAGGTAGCTAAACAAATCTCCAATGCCCACTGTTAGAGAGTAGCATCTTGGGGCCACCGTGTTTCCATGACAACCATAAGATGCTTTCTACAAGCCAACCAGTGTGGGCAGGTACAAGTCTTTTCTGCCCAACCATAAGAAATGTAAACATGTGGCGTTTACTAAACTCTAGAGGAACCTTAAATGAATGAACTGAAGGTCTTAATGCTCAATTCCAATTTTAAGTTCCAATTTCTTTGCAGAGTTGCTCAAATTATAACTTAATTGCAGCTGTCATCACACTCCAGTGTCACCAGTCCACAGCCACAGAAAACTGCAAGCCAAGAAGAAAACATCACGTCACAGGCAGCAGGTCCAAAGAGTCAACATGGATGGTAAAGATGCTGTGCAATTGGAGCCAAAAGAATATGGCTAGCTCCATCTTTTGTGTCTGTCACGCTTATTTCACTCGTTGTTCACATTCAGTCTTGCCATTGGTAGTAAATTAAAATTGGTCACAATTCGACTGATGACCATTTAGACAGATGTTCATTTTGAAAACTCAGATATTTTATATAGTATCACGTATAAAAGCACATTTGTGCTTTCTAGAATTTCAGATATTGGTCAGAAATGGGTATGAAACAATCCATGCAATAAAATAATAAACATATGTAACAGAACTTTATGCTCATTATTCTAATTAAACTTATTTGATAAGGACAGATACAAAATAACATAGACAAACTGAGTGAAACAGCACTCCCATGCCTGTTTGATTACAGCATAATTTGCTCCACTTGTCCCTCTTTTAATTGATATAATAGGACATTTTAAATAGCAATACTTTGACCTCAGCCAGAAATGTAACATGCTGATAAAGTTACTAGTTTTTCAGCTAAATAGCTGGACAAAGTAGTAACCCATTAGACCCATAAATACTTCACTAAAGACAATGGCCATGGCCATACCTGCTTCTAGTCTGAACATATTTTGGTAAGCTGAAGAGAAGACAGTGTGGGGAGTAACAACGAATGGTCAAAGATCCCTTGGTTTGCGAACACCAACTCCAAAATTAAAGATAGGATTTTTCACAATTTTACACTAAGATTATTCCGATGTCATAAAACAATCATTTATTTTAATCCTTTTTATACACACACACACACACACACATATATATATATATATATATATATATATATATATATATATATATATATATATATATATATATCTCATGGCTGGCAACAAATTTGTCTGTGTCTGTATTTAGTTGTGCGATTTGCGCTGCTGAGCAGCAGGTAGGGAGGTAGTGACGGCAGAAAGTGGAGGCTGAGCAATGAGAGAGAGAGTCGCAGAGTGTATGTACAGGGGTCTGAAAGGGCCTAAATGGATCTGCGATTGGACTCTCCAAGGTCGTCATCAGCCCAGATTGGAGGCCATTAGGGCCTATTTAAAAGAATTACTTCCAGGATGCAATCAAAAACCCTGATAGGTAATCAATGGCAACTAGATCAGGGCACAAAGGCAGTCCATGTGTCTCAATCAGCCACCATTCAGCGGGACAGAGAGATCAGTCCCCCGGCCGCATACAGCATTCAGCTGTAATGCATGCATGTGCAATCGAGTTGCCTGTAATATACAGTCAGGGGTAGCTCAAACACATGTATGCCTTCGTGCACATGGAAGCAGGAAGCTAAGCAAGGTCTTTAGGTATCGACGGAGCACCTACAAGAAGGCTGTAAGCTGATCTGCAGATGTTTTCCTGCTCTGCTCAGAGACAGTGATTTATCAGGAGGCACGTCATGCCTCCAACACCACCCCCTGAGCTTTAAAAGAAGAATTACAGGACATAAAGGAGAGAGGGATGAAGAGGGCGAGGGAGAAAGCAGGAGCAGAGGGATGAGTGGAGAGGAGGGAGGAGTAATGGGGGAATAAGTAAGAGTGAAGGAGGGGAGAAGGCTGTGGACAGACAGCTTGATTTATTAGACCTTCTAGTTAACAGGCCTTCTACACGGACACGTAGAGTACACACACGCACACGCACACACACACACACACACACACACACACACACACACACACACACACACAACCCTGAGAGAGTGATGAGATGGGAGAGGTCGGTAATGCTGCTCAATGATGCGTGCGCCGTTTAGTTCAGAATGAGCGCTCCAGTCTCTCCAACCATGCAGGCTCGCAATATGCCCCGGCAGGCGGAAAAAAAAGGGAGATGGAGAGTAAAAAAAAAGAGAAAAAACAGAGAGAAAATGCACCAAGGCCACAAATTGGGTCAATATGCCTGCTTCATAAACAGAGCAGAACCCCCTCGAAGCAGGCCGGCATGCTGAGCGAGGGGAAATTAGCACCCGGATCCAAAAAACATGGAGGGACCTTTGGGTGCATGCAAACAAGCACGCATACAGGTACACACAGAGACAGATGCTGGAGAATGCACAATAACTCGATTTATTAGGTTATATACACCGCCGCATATAAATGGAGAGACACATATACCAATAGGAACAATAATAGTCCTGACATGATAAAACACCATCAAGAAGGGGATATGAAACACAGCGTGCTACCTTGCAATAAGATTACAGCCTATCAGTCCTCAGTAGATTTGCCAGCGGGAGTCCCCAAAATAATAAAATCAGATTAAAGGACAATCATATTTATTTCTAGTATATACAATATATCAAGGTTACTCAGTAGCTCTTATTATGATAGGCTGTGCGCAGGCAAGCCTCTGTGTACTCTCCTCCCTCTAAGTTGACATTAGGCTCTGTTTAATGAGCTTCAGGTGTCAAGGAGTCGGGAATGTAACAGGATGTGTTGGCAAGGCTTATTGATTTATTGTTTTTCAAAGAAGTTTTTCTACTTTTGTTATTGCCTCGCTGTCACCGGTAATGTCATTTCGAAATCATTTCAGGTGAATAAAAGTTGAGGGACGGTGCGTAAATGTGTCTGCAGCTGGAAAGGAAAAAAATATTGGAAAATAAGAAGACGGGGGAGAAGTTAATGACTTTAGACACAGAAGTCGCTGGCGTGTGAAGATATGGAAATATTCTATGTTGTGATAAAAATTGGTTTTTACCTCTTTCACTGCTACCACTCCTGCTAATATAAATTCTCACATGTCTGAAGAATAACAAATCATAACTACTAAAGAAAAAAAACATCACATTTCCGTCGTGTCATGAAGAATTAAGCAACCCTAGTTACAGATTTCTTCTACATTTGCTTCCCTGTCCAGGGTAAATGTTTTAGATCATAACACAAATTTTAATACCAGACCAAGACACCTTGAGTATTGTATTTATCAAATGATAAAAGAACAAAGAAAATTTCCTTTCTGCTGCATCCAGAATCAACTATGATTATCTCAATGTGTTCTGGTTTTAGTTTCAAAATCTGCAACCAGTGTTGATTATTACTAGATCTATAAAACCAAGAAACAGATTAAACTGATCCTGACTGACAACATGAAGCAGGCTCAAAAGAAAAACCCACACATCATGCTATCATCTCAGGAAAGCAAAACATGGAACAGTGATGAATTTTTCCAGGTTTGGTGGGATGATCAAAATTACTCCAAGGCCAGGAAGTGCAGAGAAACCCTGAATGGTTTTTTTTTTTTTTTTTTTTCGAATTTCAGTAACTTTATTTATTGAAAAACATTTGAAAATATTACAAATATCACAAATTATTAATTGGTCATTTAAATGTGTATCAATGGCGATGTAGAGCTCACCGTTTCTGTCTAATTGTTCAATCACAATTCAACAATTAGACGAAGACTAGAAAAATGGCCTCCATGGGGGATCACTACAAACCAAAATAATATTGAAAAAAACATTTACCTCTTCCTAATTGCCAAAAAAACATTTTTTTGATTCCTAAAATGTTTGGACTAACAGGACCAACATGGTGGACAGTGTGTGTCCTGTTATATCTGACTGAAAACTATCACACCATTTCAGGGGAATTGCATCATATCCTAAGCGGTACTATGAAGGTCATGAACTGCTTTTGTTCTTCAGAATTGTAACAACTGGATGACTAATTGACAGCGGTGTAAGTTGTGCTCTTTAGCATAGCATGTAGCCATCCGATAGATGTCACACTGATCCAGGCCACACTAGCCAGTCCAGGAAAAAAAAAAAAAAAAGAAGGAAGCAAATACTTTCTACAAAATAACGTATGCTGTTGGATACAGCTCAACTACCATAGGTCAGATTTTGTTGGTGTGCAATTTTAGCTGTGAAACAGGAATGGATTCACATAATCACTGCAGGCTTTTTATGCTTTTCACAGTAAAATGAATTGTTAGGACGACGTTATGACATGTTGTGAGAAATCCGAAACAGAATAAGAACAGAATATGGACTGACAACACAGTCTCTCTGTTTCCCACAACTGCATGTGCTTCTGCAAAAACACTGTGTGAAACATTAATCAAGGTGTTTTTGTCTAAATTAGTTGAACAATATTCTAAATATACTATATCTAAGAAGAGTTTGAACTGAATTGCACCTGGACACTTTGATACCTGATACCAGTCATCTGACTTCTGTCTCTTCACATACATTCTAGCTGAATAAAGCATTTCACCCATCTGCTCCCAGCTTGTTTTTTGCTTATGTAACCTGGTGTTTGTCCGCTTCTCCCATCCTGTCCAGGTAAAGCAACTGTCTAAACAATACTTGCATTACTGGATGGGATATGTTTTGATAGGCTGGTAATACAAAGAGATTTAAAAGCCCAATCGGATTAAACTCACTACTCCAGACAGATACTCAACTCCTGCGCGATGTTTAATGACAGATTTAAAACGCATTGAGCTCCTTGCAGCTGAGGTTCACTTAAAGGAAAGAACACACAGTTGCAAAGGAATCAGTAATTTAAGTTTGATTCAAATTGGTTTTGGAGGTTTGTTTAATCTGTTTATAATAAAATTTTAAACACTTAATCTTGGTTTATCTTTCAAATCCAAAAGGTATTGTTAATTTCACATTCGCAGAAATCTGCATCCTCCGCCTATTTGAGCGTCAGAAAATTGCAACTGCGCCTAATCGTTATCAAACAACAGCCTCGGAGGCATAAATGTGAAGCTCCGGCTTTTCAGTGGTCCTCTTGCCCACATGACTAAATGTCCCTTTTTCTCTGCTTAAATGCCAAACAATTATGAGAGGCTCCAGGTTTGGCAGGCCAAGATAGTTGGATGTTGTTGAGGAAGTGAGATTGCATGAGTGAGCACATAAGCATATATTGTGTGTGTCCGTGCGTGCGTACGTTGTGTGAACAGAGAAGTCATCTTATTTACCCACCTTGGTGTAAGGGGTGGTGATTGCCCGCCCAGCTAAATGCCATGCAAATGCTGCCGCTGCCGTCAAGCTGCCAATCACGCCGGCCTTGGCATTCACGGCATGCCACCGGAGCATTTACAGCGTCTGTGATCTTTACTAAATGAGAAATAACCCTAGCCTGTCCAAGCCGGCCACGGCGTTTAAACGGCAAAATCCCCATATTCCCATTGGAAAAAAAAATAAAATAAAAAATTCTGTGAAGTGAAGACATCGCATTATGTCAGAGGAACGATAAAGAAAACAAAGCTGATGGAGGGGATGTGGTTGGATGCGTGGGTGGTAAAGGAGGTGTCACACTCCCATAGTACAGCCTCATTATGATGATGTGATTTGCAGGAATGGCAGCAGTGGCTCTCGTCACTAATACCAGCTCCCCTGAGCCACGAAACAGCGCTTTATTAAACTTTATGAAAGGCTTAGCTGGCCAATTTATGAGCCTGCCTGCTGTGGACATGAGCGTGAAGAGACAGAGGAAACACTGCAGCAGCACATCAGATGAGATTACACAGAACAAAAAGTTTTACCCCTGACAGTACTTTCCCCCATCACTTTAATCAGATATTCAAACACAAGCTGTTGTGTCAGGCAACTTTTTAACAAGGAAAGGCAAAAAAAATGCTAAAAAGCAAAAACAAGCAAATCCAACACCACTAATAGGAAGAGTGTGTATGGATTAATTTATGGAGATGCATAAAAAACATTATTGTGATAACATTTTATGGGGCTGTTTTGTTCTATTCTATTGTTGACAAAGAAACATTTTAAATTATTTTAGAAGACACGGAACATGTGTTCTGGAAATACTCAAAAAAAGTTTTAAATGTTGCAATTTTCAGCTGTGTCACTTTTTTTATATGTATACAAAAATTGCAGTTTGGGCTTTATGCATGTTATCGTTCATGGTTTCACTGAGTCTTTGCAACTGAATAATCCAACCTGAGTGTCAAATTAGTCAAAAGTGTTTGTTACCATAGTACAAATAATCTATGCTTCTAATTGTGTATGCATCTCCAACAAATCAGCAGGTGAGTTATTACTGTAAGTAAACAAAAACCTGCTACAGCAGTATATCTTTCCCCACAACCAAATCTTAATATGTCAGCCAACCAAACTCTGTCTAAAGAAACACATGTTTGAATTATTGGTACATGTTCATATTAACACTGCAGGTTACATGTACGTAAACAAAATAAAAATACAGAAATTGGACAAAGTTAACACTAAAAGCTTTAGTTAGTGTTCCCTTTCCTCTGATATTTATTGCTTACTGCTCTCACACTGTTTCTCACCATGGCAAGAATGTTGTTGCATCTTCAGATGAGTTTTGGATTACTTTGAACTGAGTGTTTAATGCTCTGCATGCAGTCTATGACACCTCTCAATTGTAAGATAATCATTAGCTCAATTAATGACAAGGATTAATCAGAAGGAAGGACTGAAAAGCCTATTGTGTCAATCAGTCCAATAATTCATGGGGGCAAACAAAGCATCAGCATAGTGTAGCATGAGAATGAAACGCAATGCAGTCAATGCAGAACGTATTAAATAGAAATGTTGTACAAAAGTATTTTTCTCATAAAAGCTTCTTCTGTTGTTTTTTTTTTGTTTGTTTTTGTCACACACAAATACTTCGGATCCTGAAACTAATTGCAATATTAGACAACTTGACTAAATACAAAAAACATTATTTATATTATGATAAAATTTGTAATGAAAAGGGGAAAATGCCAGTCGATACACATTACATTAACAAAGAAATATGAAAGTTTGACCATAAAACAAACAAAGAATTTAAAGTGGCAGGACTTTTTCACAGCACCATATTTTGTTGCAGTGGTGCCTCTGTGCAGTATACAGTATACTGTATGCTATGCTTCAATGATGAGGATCATGTAACACAAAGTTTTGACTCCTCTAAAAACTCTAAGTTCATGGCAGTTTGGCTGGAAATCAAACCAGAACCAGATGGCTTTTAAACACAAGGCAAATTCAAGATAATAAAGAAGTATGACAGGGATATTAAGCAAGTAGAAAACCGGTTTGAACAACATGACTCAGAGTCTCTGGGTGGAAAATGTTTTAGCTTTGAATCTTTTTCCTGCACACTGTTTTCATCAGTGGCTAGATACATTTGTTTGGCTTTGATAAACATATTAAATTTAATTTAACTAACTTTGTTTTTGTTTAGCCCTTGCATCTCATCATGTTATGTTCGTCATGTATAAGATTAAAAAGATTCCTCTTTAGCGTAGTCAATAACAAAATATTAATTTAATTAATGCTATTCCAACCAAAATATTAAATGAGTCTTAAGATATTCATGATTAAAGCGAGCCGAGTGCATAATTATACTGAATAATTGTTCATTCCAGCAAGTAAATTGATTATTAGTTTATCTAACCTACCAGGTATTTTGGTATCTTTTTCAATACCGATTTTGGCGCTGCACAAAATCCTCCTCACAGTCATAATTAAACACCAAAACACCAAACGTAGCAGTGTGCACCTTGTTCAATCCTCTCCTGGTGGCAAAAAAAGGCTCATTAACTCCTCTGTCTTTGCTGACATTTTGTTATCGCACAGTGACAGCCACACACAGATAAACACATGCATTAAATATTCACAAAACTGTTTATATTGGCAGAGAGACAGCCGGGAAACACACTAAACACACACACTGCACACACTTACGAGGACGCACACGTGAACACAGATCCCCAGGCAGCAATTAGTTGGGCCTCATAAGAGTTCCCTCCCTCATCTCACTGAGCTGTAGGTGCAAATTAAATTTGTCTTAGAGGGCTGTCACTGGTCTCTCAACATACATGAACATGTCAGGGTCACACGGAGACAAAGGCAGGTGCTCTCACACTCATATACAGACTCCACAAGCCAAATACAATTACAGATTGTTTTTTTCTTCCTGTTAGTTTACCAGAGTTACTGAGTTCACGTCCAAGTTTTGCTGTAATGAAAGGCTTATCCAAACAATATACACAAGTGACCGAGAAACTAAAGCTAATCTGGGATCCACAGTAAAGTTTTACATTTTGTTCAAAAACATGTCTTTGTCATCAGAAAATACATTTAATATGAACAACAGGTGCAAACACAGGTCCGGGGGAGGATAAGGACTTGAACCATTAAGATTATGAACTAATCAATACTCAAATCTATAGAAACAACCTCCTAGAGGATTAGTGAAATGTGTCAATGTTTGATTTACTCATAATCATCCATCCATCCATTTTTTATTTCTTCTTCATCTGTGCAAGTTCCATAGCTGATGACTTCCTCCATTAGTCAATAGGTGAGAGTCAGGGTGTACCTGAACAGGTAGCACCATAAACCCTCCATGTATCAAGTACTTTGCTTAAGTTATCAAAGAAGAAACTTGTATTAGGATAGCAGACCCTTTGACCTTTTCTTCATAAAGTGAATCATTCATTGTCAACCATTTATTCAAGAACAGGCTGAAGAATTAACTGGTTCAGGACGGAAACCCACACATAGAAGAACCTGAACTTTCTCCAGGTTCTTGTAGGGAATCTGGGGGTTTCCAAGGAGTTTCTACTAGTTGATCTAAAGCTCATACTCCCAGGCCTCCTCCCAGTTTTACATGACCGGAGCAACTCCAAGAAGTGGCGCCCAATTGAAAGCCCAAACTACCCCAAGTGACTCTTCTTTTGCAGAAGACAAAAAGGTCTCCTCCAAGTTTCTCCTGGTTAGCAGATTTTTAGAAGCTACATCTGACACAGAAAAACATTCGTAATTCTAAGAGACTATTTCCTGAACTCTGACTCTGAAGCTTCTGAAATGCATTAGCATGTCAAATGCATTAACCAAAAGGCTAAAACGGAAAACATCTCTATACCTTTCTCAGTATGTTCTCATCTTCACTTTTGCTTTGCTGTCACTTAGTGTGTCGAGTAAATTTGCACTGCTGGATCCAGAGTGCATAGTGAACATCCCTGCAGCATGTAATTTCTTTAACTTTTTAAAACAAATTAATCACCTTGTCCTGTCAGTGATTCAGTCAAATGCCCAGTGAGGCCATGCCATAACACCCTCATATGAATCAAAGCACAAGTGGTTCTGAGTGACTAAATGGCAAAATGACAATGTACTCTGACACCTAAATGAATGGCACTTTGCTGCTAATGAATGACAAGGCTAATTGCGGGAACGGCTTGTTGCTCTTTGGTTTAGATAAATACTCCAACAAGAGGAGTGCTTTAATTATCTCCAGCGTGTTTATGCCGGAGCACCGTCGCCGCTGCTTCACTGGAGATGCCTGCTGAACGAGACAAGCTAATTAAGAGCGATTTCCCCGCTCCCCACTCATTAATAACACAACAGCAATTAAGAGGAGCTAGCGGAACATGGTGCATTGGGTGCTAACAAGATTAGCCTCATGGAGCATTGAGTTTACGACGAATAAAGACACACACACGCGCGCGTACACGCACACACACGCATATACACAAAGGAGGAGATGGGAAGGAGATTCATCTGGGAGAGAAATTTATTAAAAGGTGTTACAGGGAAGAAGAGACATGATGAGGATACAAGAAACTGAGAAGATAGTGAAGAGAAATGAGACTATAATTGGACAAGAGGAACAGAGGCTGAAGAATGACCGAAAGCAAACGAAGTTAAATGGGAAAAGAAGGATGTGGGAAGTGCAAACTAGAAAACAGAATATGATGGAAGACCAAATGTAAAAATGCAAAGGAAAAAAAAAAACACTGTCCTTCTGATTCCAGCTCTTTTTTCATTTTTCTGTATTTTTCTTCTCATCGCTGAGTGGCCTTTAAATGAACTCTTGCATAAAGGACACTCAGGTTTCTGAGGGCACAGAATAATTAAAGAGGAAGAGACTATTCAACTCTGACAGTAACATGGTTTAATGAGAAAACTGACAGTGATAATAAATTCAGAAGCTAAAACAAAAAACCAACAAGTGGGTAAATATCACACTCAGACACAAGTGTGGTGATATAACTAAGATGAAAGAATCAAGAAACCAATTAAACCAACCACAATGACTCACATGGTCAAGAGGAAAAGACTTAATGGGATTTTCTTTACAAAAGTATATTGAAAAGAAAATTTGACCTCAGAGTTTGAAGAAGAGGTTAAAACATCTTCCCAGTCTCAAGGTTTAGTGGTTGTTTTATTACTTGACAAGAACAACATTCAGCCTTTTAGTATGTTAGCATAAAATTGCTTCTTTGGCATCTTAAGAAAAAATACAAGGTTCTTAATGTTGTAAAGATTTCATTGGATCATCAGATTTGAAAACTTCTATTAATCATTTCACCCTGTAGTTTTAACGGTAGAAGATAATTTACTGGTTACATTCTATACAGCACAGGAAGAATGTGTTAATACCTTTTAGCCGGTTGTAATGTCTTCAAGGTCCTAATCATGGCACTTCCAAAAACCGTTTTCCATCATGTAAGCCTGTAGGGGTGGTGAAACTTTGTGAACCTTTTGATCCAGATGTGTTTTTGTAACTTTTCATGAGCACAGAGGTGCAAATATGACCTGGTGCATGCACTGCGTCTTTACTAAAGGCATAAATGTTTCACAATGAGCAGATTTTGCTTTAACACACTAAACAATCTGAAGAGTTGTAGCAGCACAGACGGATCACAAAGGTCCACCATCGTTTTGTTATGCTGTGTGCGTT